>NC_079190.1:249894755-250140446 GCF_029499605.1 Hyla sarda | reverse complement strand
AGGCACTGAAGTGTACAGTCCGTGGTATTTTTATTGCTCATGGAGCTAGACTTAAGAGAGAACATGCATCACAGTTGCGTGATCTCTTTGACTCCTTAGCCTCCTTGGAAGTGTCAAACAAGAGATCTTATACTGATTCTACCAGAGCTCAAATCTCGTCGGTTACACAGCAAATACTTACCTGCCTGGACAGGCGATCTTTTTGCTTACGGGAAAGGGCACATAGGGGATATTATGAGTATGCTGACAGGGCGGGTACATGGCTGTCTAGAGCCTTGCATCCACGTTTATCCACGCCTTACATTCTGTCCCTGACATCCCCTACCTCGGGTAAGTTACATTCCACACAACAGATTATTGAGGAGTTCCGATCTTATTATCAATCCCTGTACAGCATAAAAGGCAGATATTCGGATCTCCCGACTTCTTTCTTCCGTGATAAAATTCAGTCTTACCTGACCCGCCATAGTCTCCCCATGTTATCCCCCTCTTTATGGGAGCATCTTGAGCGGCCGCTAGAGCGGCCGCTAGAGCTTGGGGAGGTGACCGACGCCATCAAAGCTTTGAAGAATGGTAAGGGTCCTGGACCCGATGGCTTCACGGCTCGATTCTATAAATTGTTTGTGTCCATTGTGGTGCTCGCTTCCCTCCCCAGGCTCTGGCTGCCCATATCACGGTGTTACCAAAACCTAATAAAGATCCCTCTAGTTGCTGTAATTATAGTCCTATCTCACTCCTTAATCTGGATTTGAAACTATACTCCAAGATTCTGGCCCTGAGATTAGGCCCATAGTTGCCCTCTATTATTCATACGGACCAAGTGGGTTTTGTTAAAGGCCGTAAGGCTAGGGATAACACCCTGAAATCGTTCTCTCTCATTGCTGCCACAAAATCGAAGGGCCTACCCGTGTGCCTTCTATCTATAGATGCCGAGAAGGCCTTTGATAGAGTGGGGTGGGACTTCCTAGATCTAGTATTGACAAACATGGGCATGGGTCCGAGATTCCATAGGTATGTTATGGCGCTGTATGGGAGTGCGAGTGCCCAAGTGAAAGTTAATGGTACCTTGTCTGCTCCATTCAATGTTCGGAGCGACACCAGACAAGGTTGCCCTTTATCGCCACTTCTTTATGTCATAGCTATGGAATATTTGGCGGTGGCACTGAGACAGAATGATTCTATCAAAGGACTGGCCTTGGGTTCGTCCACATATAAGTTATCTCTTTTTGCTGATGATTTGCTCTTATATGTATCCTCTCCCCATGTTTCTATCCCTGTCATATTATCTGAATTCGAAGAGTATGGCGTTCTGAGCCATTTCAAAGTTAATTCTCATAAGTCGGAACTCCTCAATATTACTATCCCTCCCGACACCTTTGCCGCCATTTCCTCCCATTTTCCCTTTAAAGTACAATGCACTACTATTTCATACCTGGGGATACAACTGGGTCCTGACTTGTCCTCTCTATTTGACCACAACTATCTTCCCCTGTTGCGATCCCTAGAACAAGATCTGTCCTCCTGGGGGAATCTCACGCTCTCGTGGTTTGGTAGGATGGCAGCTATCAAGATGGACGTGTTACCGCGTCTACTATATCTCATGCAGACATTACCCTTTAGGATTCCTGTTTCCTTTTTCTCCCGGCTTCGGACTATGGTGACTCGATTCATTTGGTCTTCTGGAGGGCCGTGCATGCGTCACCAGGTTTTGATCCGGAGTAGGGAGAGGGGGGGGAGCAGGACTCCCTGATTTTTGCCTATACTACAAGGCGGTCATCTGTTCGCGTATTTTAGATTTCTGTCATCATGCCACCTCGAAGCAGTGGGTTGCCCTTGAAGTGGCTTTATCCCCTGTCCATCCAGCTGCATTACCCTGGTTTCCCCCGGGTTCTAGACCGTCGGGCGTGGACCTCCCTTACCTGACTCGTCTTATACTGCCCGTATGGGAGTCCCTCCTACTCACTCCGGACATTTCTTTGCGCCCTGGCCCACTTACTCCCCTTTTTAGTAACCTTACATTGGGCCAGGACACTGCAGTTTCTACATTACTCCCTGACCCCCCTAATCCACATCCCCGGTTGTACTCTGTGGTGGATTCTTCTACTCTAGTCGCGCTGGACTCCCTCAATGCTGGTTCTCCAGGCCCGTGGTTCACGTATGAACGCCCCTCCCCCCCCCCCCCCCCCCCCCCCGCCCTCCCCCCCCCCCCCCCCTATTACCTCTCCTTACAAAACACAAATACACAGATCTCTAACTAGCTTTGAAACCTTATGTACTCTTTCGTCTCACCCCCTACATACAATTTCCTTAGTCTACGCAATGCTACGGGGGGTTATTGAGGAACCGCTGAAACCTGCGTATGTTGTTCATTGGGAGAACGACTTAGATCGGGTTTTTTCGGAACCTAAACTTTTAAAGATTTATACTTTGACCCATAGGGCCTCCCTCTCTTCCATGATCCAGGAACGTAATTTTAAAATACTGACCAGGTGGTATAGATGTCCTGACCGTTTACATAGGATCTTCCC
Organism: Hyla sarda; assembly: GCF_029499605.1. NCBI lineage: Eukaryota > Metazoa > Chordata > Amphibia > Anura > Hylidae > Hyla > Hyla sarda. The sequence continues at coordinate 250,137,918 of NC_079190.1, read as the reverse complement.
TTCGGCGTCGGAGATGTGTTGGCGCTGTGGACAGGAGACGGGTACATATTTGCATATCTGGTGGAGCTGCCCTCAGATTAACGGTTTCTGGAGGGAGGTTTTTGACCTCTATAACAGGGTTACGTCGGGGTCCGTTTCTCCAGATCCCGCCATAGCTCTTCTTTCTTTAGTGCCTGGGTCCTTATCTCGAGCTAGAAAGGGTCTACTGAGACATTTTCTTGGGGCTGCTAGGTCAATTATTCCCCGTCATTGGAAGACCACAGTGACGCCTCCGAGGGTTGAGCTGGTTGAAACCTTGAATAAGATCCGCAGAATGGAGGAGATGGTGGCCTTGGATAGGGATAAAATAGATAACTTCTTAGTGTGGCTACAGTAGTTTGATGTATTCATGCCATGATGACTTCCTTTCCCTATCCCCTCCCATATTCTTTCCTTCCCTGTTTCCTCCCTCCCCCCTCACCCTTCTTTGTCTCCCTCTATTGTTGCCTTTGTGGCTTGCATGTCTCCCCTCTTTCATTCTTTGCTTTTTACTTTTCTTCTTACTTATTGTTTGTCCTTTCCCTGGGTCTCATTAATACTACGTGGTGCTCTAGCTTTGTGGAGGACTATGTTAGAGTCCGATATACAAGATCTTCCTTAATAGGAGAACCTTCCCATTAGTACTGTATCCTATTTGATCTTGTGCCTGTTGCGAACTGGGGCAACTGTCTTGGTGGGATGTTTCATCATCAGACTCTCTGAGGAGGGTCAATTTGTCTAGTGGTGGTGGGATGACTATGTGAATGTACTCGGACGCTTCTCTTCACGCAAGCTTTACCATGTACCACCTTGTTGATGCTTTTACTGTATGTTTAGTTTGTTGTATTCTTTGAAATCAATAAAAACATATTTGCCATAAAAAAATCGATAAAGCGATAACAATGAACCATAACTGATTAACCCCATAAGGACCAAGCCCATTTTCACCTTAAGGACCAAATCGATAAAGGGATAACAATGAACCATAATTGATTAACCCCTTAAGGACCAGAGCCTTTTTTGCACATCTGACCACTGTCACTTTAAGCATTAATAACTCTGGGATGCTTTTAGGGATTGTGAGGCCCTATGGTCACCTCATGCTGCCGCAAACTCCAGGCTGTGTCATTCAGCCACTATATGGTCTCCTCTTTCTGCTGCCAATTCCAGGCTGTGTCATTCTGCCAGATTATGGTCTCCTCATGCTGCTGCCACCTCTAGGCTCTGTCATTGTGCTGCCAAGTGACATGTGACTCCTAGTTGGCTTTGGTCTTTTGTAACCACACATTTTATTATTAAATATTACATTTAAATTTCAATTAAAAAAAATTGATAAAGTGATAACAATGAACCATAACTGTTTAACCCCTTAAGGACCAAGCCCATTTTCACCTTAAGGACCAGAGCGTTTTTTGCACATCTGACCACTGTCACTTTAAGCATTAATAACTCTGGGATGCTTTTTTTCATTCTGATTCCCAGATTGGTTTTTTCGTGACATATTCTACTTTATGTTAGTGGTAAATTTTTGTCGATACTTGCATCATTTCTTGGTGAAAAATTCCAAAATTTGATGAAAAAATTTAGCATTTTTCTAACTTTGAAGCTCTCTGCTTGTAAGGAAAATAGATTTTCCAAATAAATTATATATTGATTCACATATAAAATGGGGGACATTTATCATTAAAAGTGTACGCTACTCTTTTTTTACCGGTCTTTTTTCCTTCTAACTTTTTGCTTAGCAGCGTGTAATTTATCATCTGTGTCTACCTTAGATAATGAATTCCCCACAGCTGTGCACATTTGTTTGTTTTGTGCAGGGTAGAGAGGTTTTGTACGTGTGCTTTTGCGCCTAGAAATTGGGGTTAGCACAATATTTTGTGACTAATTACAAATGTCACATATGATAAATAAGGGTGCAGTGCATGTCTAAATCAGAAAACGGTGTACTGCTACGCAAAATGCTAGGAATCTTCTATTCAAAAAGTTGCATATAAGTCGCTAAATTTACATACCTGCGACATTCAAGCGCCATGGATAGACTGAAAAAAACGTATGTATTGAATGATAAATGTCCCCCAATATGTCTACTTTATGTTTGCATCATAAAGTTGACATGTTTTTACTTTTGGAAGACATCAGAGGGCTTCAAAGTTCAGCAGCAATTTTCCAATTTTTCACTAAATTTTCAAAATCGGAATTTTTCAGGGACCAGTTCAGATTTGAAGTGGATTTGAAGGGCCTTCATATTAGAAGTACCCCACAAATGACCCCATTATAAAAACTGCACCCCTCAAAGTATTCAAAATGACATTCAGTAAGTGTGTTAATCCTTTAGGTGTTTCACAGGAATAGCAGCAAAGTGAAAGAGAAAATTCAAAATCTAAATTTTTCCACTGGCATGTTCTTGTAGACCCAGTTTTTGGATTTTTACAAGGAGTAAAAGGAGAGAAATCTTCCTAAAATTTGTAACCCAATTTCTCTCGAGTAAGGAAATACCTCATATGTGTATGTGCTCTGTGGGTGCATTACAAGGCTCAGAAGGGAAGGAGCGACAATGGGATTTTGGAGAGTGAGTTTTTCTGAAATGGTTTTGGGGGGCATGTCACATTTAAGAAGCCCCTATGGTGCCAGAACAGCAAAATAAAAACCACATGGCATACTATTTTGGAAACTACACCCCTTAAGGAACGTGACAAGGGGTACAGTGAGCATTTACACCCCACAGGTGTTTGATGGCCTTTCGTTAAAGTTGGATGTGTAAATTATTTTTTTTTCACTAAAATGCTGCTTTCCCTCCAAATTTTACATTTTTACAAGGGGTAATGGGAGAAAATGCCCCCCAAAATTTGTAACCCCATCTCTTCTGAGTATGGTAACACCGCATGTGTGGACATCAAGTGCACTGAGGGTGCACTACAGTGCTCAGAAGAGAAGTAGTCACATTTGCAAATGTTGCTGAAATGGGGGGGGGGTGTTATGTCGCATTTAGGAAGCCCCTATGGTGCCAGAACAGCAAAAAAAAAAAAAAAAAAAAACACATGGCATACTATTTTGGAAACTACACCCCACAAGGAACGTAACAAGGGGTACAGTGAACCTTAACACCCCACAGGTGTTTGACGACTTTGGGTGTGTAAATTAAATTTTTTTTTTTTTACTAAAATGCAGTTTTTCCCCAAAATTTTACATTTTTACAAGGAGTAATAGGAGAAAATGCCTCCCAAAACTTGTAACCCTCTCTCTTCTGAGTATGAAAGTACCCAATGTGTGGACATCAAGTGTGCACTGCGGGCGTACTAAAATGCCCAGAAGAGAAGGAGTCACATTTGCAAATGTTGCTGAATGGGGGGGGGGGGGGGGAGTTATGTCACATTTAGGAAGCCCCTATGGTGCCAGAACAGTAAAAAAAAAAAAACACATGGCATTGGCTCGACGTGCCTCCTCCATGCAACTGTGTACTCATATATTTCCAGTGCTCCCAAAGAAATGCATGAAGGGGTTGTGTCGACAAGGACAGTCGAGCATCCTTCTGGAGCTCACAGGGGGTCCCATCCTCTCCTCCCATCCTCTCCCATGATCAGACACTTATCCCTTATCATCTGGATAGTGTATAAGTTGTCAAACATCGGAATACCACTTTGGATGGAAAATTTCTTTATGTCAGCTATGCTTTAAGTTCAGCTATTATGGATGACTCTAAATTGGAAATGCACTTTATTAAATTACTAGTGAATTGCCCTTTAAATGTTAGCAGCAATTTTAACACATAGTAATAGTGCAGCTTAAGTGCGTCATAAAAAAAATAAACATAGTAAGGCTAGGTTTCCACTTGTTTATTTTTTTTTGGCAGTTTTTGTAAAACTGTCACTCCAGTTTTTGAGCCAATGTCAGAAGTGGATCCATAAGGGAGGAGAAGTGTAAGTCCTTCCTTTATATGTCCTATTCCTTTTGAATCCACTTCTGGCTTTGGCCCCAAAGCTGCAGTGGCAGTTCTCCAAAAATTGCCGGGGAAAAAAAGAAGTGGAAACTTAGCCTAAAACATGTAAACATCTGAATGCTTGTTCCAAAAAAAATATAACATTTAATTGAATATTTTGCACTGGCTAAATAATAATTGAAAAAAAAATGTCAAAAAACAAAACAAATTGTTTATACTCCAAAACTAAACACAAAACCATAAATCTAAAAAAAAATTCTGCCTCTGGCCCACTCTTTACAGAAGCAGCAAATAGCTCAGCTCAGGTGATGTCTTGGTAAATCTGTCAATGATTTTGTCCTTGTCAGTCTTTATGCTTAGTGCAACTTGCTTTTCAACTGCAATGAGCATCAATGGTTCCAGGTTTTGTTGTGAAAGTGATGATCTTAGTCTGGACTTCAAAATTTTCAACTTGGAGAGGCTTCTTTCACATGTACACTGTGTAGTGATCAGTGTCATTAAATATTTATATGCCAGGAACAGATTCTCATAGGCCGATGAACACAGTCTATACTTATATAGTAATTTGAAAGCACAGGATGCACAGTTTTTGCAGGAGTCGTTCTTTATTGCAGCTTTAGAAGTTGATGGCCCAGAGCTAGTGTGTTGCTCTTCCATATTCCATACTTTCATCCAAAAATGAAGACATTTTTGTAACTGGAAGCATATGAGATTAAAGGGGTATTCCAGGCCAAAACTTTTTTATATATATCAACTGGCTCCGGAAAGTTAAACAGATTTGTAAATTACTTCTATTAAAAAATCTTAATCCTTCCAATAGTTAATAGCTTCTCAAGTTGAGTTGTTGTTTTCTGTCTAACTGCTCTCTGATGATTCACGTCTCAGGAGCTGTGCAGTTCCTATGGGGATATTCTCCCATCATGCACAGCTCCCGGGACGTGACATCATCATTGAGCAGTTAGACAGAAAACTTCAGAAGCTAATAACTATTGGAAGGATTAAGATTTTTTTATAGAAGTAATTTACAAATCTGTTTAACTTTCTGGAGCCAGTTGATATATATATATATATATATATATATATATATATATATATATATATAAAAAGGTTTTGCCTGGAATACCCCTTTAATTCCTTGAGTAGAGCAACAGGGTCTATTTCTGCAATTGCCTCAGATATAATATCTAGCTGAATTTCATCTGAAGAGGCCAGTATTTCTTCGCAGCTATTTGGATCAAAAAGAGGATATTTCTTGTAACGTTCTCCATGAGTGGTAAATCTTGACTTCATGCTTTCTACAACAGTGTCATGGATGGTGTTGTAGGAGGAAATGTTGAAGTTTTTCTTGGTATCTGTGCCTTCTGCAGTTCTTTATGATCTTTGTCCAGAAAATATCTTATTCAAACAGATGTCGCTTGTCAACTTTTCATTCATGAAATCTATAAATGCAGTTGTACACTTTAATAACCCTTCAAAGTCTCCAGATATGTTATTTAGACACTTTACAGCATCATCCACCATTCTCCATGCCTGGATGAAGTCAAGGCCTTGTTGAAAAATTTGAACAAAGGTAAAAACTACCACTCGCTCTGTGCAGCAATGATAGCGCAGTGCCGCTGTGGCGATCCCGGGGCTCCCCAGCAGCGGGACAGCGGTGATCTGACATCTTATCCCCTATCCCCTATCACCTATTGGATATTTAAGCCCAATAGGTGATTCACCAAGTAAGGCATGTAAGCTTCTACTGCTTGAATATTCAACAATAAAAAGATATAATAATGTTTTCTTGATTTTATCACCTGCAACATACCTAACAACAATCGCACACTGATCATAAGCTGACACATCTTGTGTTGAGTCCATTTGAAATGACAATAGTTCAGAATTCTCTACTTCATTTGCTATTTTCTCCTTTATCATTTCACCAATAATTTTCCAATGGTAGATTTACTTAGAAAAGTTACAGTTGCGGCTCCCAGAGGCGGCTCTAGATTTTTGATGCCTTAGGCGAAACCCAAACATGAGCCCCTCAGGAACACCCAAGTCACAATCAACCCCTTGAGGACACATACATTTTTCATTTGTATAAATAAATATTATAATTGTTTTTGCCTCCTGACCTTTCAATAGCCATAAGTCTTTTAATTTTCTACCTACAGGTCCATATGAGGCTTGTTTTATGTGGGGCCATTTCTACTTTATAATGACATCACTAATTTTACCACAAAAAATAACTATTTGTGGAGTGACAATTCAATCACACAGAGGAGGGTAAAATACCTCTGGCCACCATCTTAGCTGGTCTGGACCACGAAATCAAGCTGCAGAGGTGCATTGGTGATAATGCTAATGTTTGGAATTGGCGGTGAGTAGAGATGAGCGAACTTACAGTAAATTCGATTCGTCACAAACTTCTCGACTCGGCAGTTGATAACTTATCCTGCATAAATTAGTTCAGCTTTCAGGTGCTCCGGTGGGCTGGAAAAGGTGGATACAGTCCTAGGAAAGAGTCTCCTAGGACTGTATCCACCTTTTCCTGCCCACGGGAGCACCTGAAAGCTGAACTCATTTATGCAGGATAAGTCATCAACTGCCTAGCCGAGAAGTTTATGACGAATCGAATTTACTGTACGTTCGCTCATCTCTAGCGGTGAGTCCTGGCTACTAATAGCAACCAAAACTTACTGGCTTTGAAGCATGCTCAGAGCCTCAGCTCACTTCAAAGTCATGTAGCATCCTCTAGGGGTTAAAAACAATGTGCAAGTGATAATAAAAATGACCTATATAAATTGTATTACAAATACAGGCTAATAACTGTATTAAAATATATATAAAAATATTATCACTTCACAGTTGACAGGTTAAACGGTCATAAATGATACCTCCAGCTGCTGCAGCTTCACTGTCTCTGACTGCGTGCTCTCCCTGTATATGACTGTGGGTGGTTGTGGCAGGCGATGGAGCAGCAAAGCTGTGTAGAGAACAAATCACATCAGAGATATTAGTCTATTATATCCTCTATACCAGCTCTGCTGCTCCTCACCTGGGTCTATTATTAATAGGTTCGGAGCAGCAGAGTTGTATGGAGAACATCCAGAGCTCTGCACATCACATTGTACAGTAACAGCTCTATCACTTAGAACAGATGGCTTCATGGTGACAAAACTCTTAATAAATGTCACTTTAAGTGTCACTTAAGACTGTTTTTTCTTTTTTTTACATTAATTGGACCAGAATTTGGTTGTCTTTAAAGTTTTTAACCTACAAAAGATTGGACTAGCACTTCAAACAATAATATACACACAAAAAAAAAATAGGTCTAATCCTGATGTATGATAAGGCAGTGTGAGGTTTTGAGCCCCAACAACAGGAATAAGACCAATGGGGGGCGGGCACACTGCTGCTCAGCCAATCACTAACTGAGGTGGCACACTGAATCCAGTCAATGATTAGCTGAGCTAAAGTCTAACGCATGGACCCCCTGCACCAGGAAGAGGATGGCAACAGAGGACACGGCACCGATACTGGAGGAACCAGGGGAGTGAGGGGAGGTAATTGGAGTTTTTGTGGTTAAAGCTGGCAGCCTGGGCTGTTTATTTTTATTTTTTTAAAGGAGTACTCCTTTGCTGCCTATAACTTTTTAAATTTTCCACCTACAAACCCATTTGGGGCTTGTTTTTTGTGTCACCAATTGTACTTTGTAATGCCATCACTCATTTTACCACAGTAGCAAATTACATTATTTGTGAGGTGAAAAAAAAAACAATGCAATTTTGTAATTTTTGGGGGCTTCAGTTTGTAAGCAGTGCTCTTTTCAGTACACGTGACATGCTATCTATATTCTGTAGGTACATATGTTTACAGTTATACCAATTTATATAGGTTTTGTTTTATTTTACTACCTAAAAAAAATATAACTTTTTGTAAGAAAATTAATGAGGGAGATTTATCAAAATGTGTAGAGGAAGAGTGGTGCAGTCGCCTATAGCAACCAATCAGATGACTTTTTTTTACAGGCCTCTTTAACCCCTTAAAGGGGTACTCCGCCCCTAGACATCTTATCCCCTATCCAAAGGATAAGGAATAAGATGTCAGATCACCGCGGTGCCGCTGCTGGGGAACCCTGGGATCGCCGCTGCGGCACTTCACTATCATTGCTGCACAGAGCGAGTTCGCTCTGTGCGTAATGACGGGCGATACAGGGGACGGAGCAGCGTGACGTCATGGCTCCGCCCCTCATGACATCACGGCCTATCCCCTTAATGCAAGTCTATGGCAGGGGGAGTGACGACCGCCACGCCCCCTCCCATAGACTTGTATTGACGTAACGATGCTCCGGCCCCTGTATTGCCGTTAATTACGTGCAGAGCGAACTCACTCTGTGCAGTAATGACAGCGGGGTGCCGCAGCGGCGATCCCGGGGGTCCCCAGCAGAGGGACCACGGCGATCTGACATCTTATCCCCTATCCTTTGGATAGGGGATAAGATGTCTAGGGAAGGAGTACCCCTTTAAGGACGAGCGCCGTAAATGTACGGCGCTGCTAAGAAGTTCTTAGCGCACAGCGCCGTACATTTATGGCGCAACTTTCCTTGATCACCGTGTCTCTGGACGCGGTGATCGGAACGGGATGACTGCTGATATGTATCAGCAGCCATCCTGGCATATCGCCCAGGGGGGTCCTGAGACCCCCCCCCCCCCCCAATGTCGGCGATCGTGACAAATTGCCCGTCAATTCAAACTGACGATTTGCCGCTATTCCGGGTCATTCGGGTCTAACGTGAACCGGAGACCCAGAAAAAAAAAAGGGTGAATGGGCTGTCTGAGACAACCCCATTCACCCTTACCCAGCAGGAGTGAGGTGGCACCGATGCCGCCTCACGATCACGTGATTGATCGGTCGGAACAAGCGACCAATCAGGGACCTGCTGGGTACGGCGATCGGAGCGGAGATCGGCGCCAGCGGGGGTCTCCTACCTTGCCCTGGTCCGGCGGGGTCCCCTCGTGTGCGGTGGCAGCAACAGGAGCAGCAGGATCGCTCCCGGTGGCAGGATACAGCGCGGCGGTCCCGGCGGCAGGATACAGCAGGAGGTGAGGTCTGTTCACCTCCTACTGTTGCTTAGCAACAACTCGCAGCATGCACAGCCAAAGGGCATGCTGGGAGTTGTAGTTTTGCTACAGCTGGAGTTCCAACTACAACTCCCATGCCCTTTGGTAGTCTATGCATGCTGGGGTTGTAGTTATGCAACAGCTGGAGGCACATTTTTTCTATGAAAAAGTGTGCATTCACCTGTTGCATAACTACAACTGCCAGCATGCACAGACTACCAAAGGGCATGCTGGGAGTTGTAGCAGTGTGCCTTCAGCTGTTGCAAAACTACAACTCTCAGCATGCCCTGTCAATGCATGCTGATTGTTGCAGTTTTGCAACAGCTGGAGACACATTGGTTGTGAAGCCAAGTTTGTTACCTAACTCAGTGTTTTGCAACCAGTGTGCCTCCAGCGGTTGCAAAAATACAACTCCCAGCATGCACTGAGAGACTGTACATGCTGGGAGTTGTAGTTTTGCAACAGCTGGAGGCACAATGTTGCGAAACACTGAGTTAAGTAAAAAATGCTCAGTGTTTCGCAACCAATGTGCCTCCAGTTGTTGCATAACTACAACTCTATATAGCCAAAAACAAAGAGACCCACAAGACTAATATTATTTCAAAAAGTATGACAATCTTTATTAGACAATATAAAACAAACAATTAAAAATAATTAAAAGGCAGAGGATGACCTTAGGCAGGAGACAACAAGTGCCAGTGAATCTGGTATGGGTAATGTAGGTATTCAGTTGAGAGCATATACAATATAAAACTGGCACGACTGCAAACTCATAATATAGTACAGTATAGATATAACATCTAACATACATCAGTATAACATAGGGAGCAGCAATGCAGTATAACAGACATGAATAGAGACCCAAGATAAGTAATACCTAAAGAGACTACCTGTCATATACCCACTTGGTGTTCCTGGCTTGTGGGTATATGACAGGTAGTCTTTTTAGGTATTACTAATTTTGGGTCCCTATTTCTGTCTGTTATACTGCATTGTTGCTCCCTATGTTATACTGATGTATGTTAGATGTTATATCTATACTGTACTATATTATGAGTTTGCAGCAGTGCCAGTTTTATATTGTATATGCTCTCGACTGAATACCTACATTACCCATACCAGGTTCACTGGCACTTGTTGTCTCCTGCCTAAGGTCATCCTTTGCCTTTTAATTATTTTTAATTGTTTGTTTTATATTGTCTAATAAAGATTATCATACTTTTTGAAATAATATTGGTATTGTGGGTCTCTTTGTTTTTGGCTATATATTGGTACCCCCGGGACATACATACGGCGCTTAATGTTTGCCGTGTTGTTGTTTGGCTAAAATAACTACAACTCCCAGCATGTATGGTCTTTCAGTGCAAGCTGGGAGTTTCAGTGCATGGCTGCGAGACAGCCATTTAAGATTAAGCAAAACCTTACCAGAAAGGAAAAACAGGCATTATCAGAATTGTCTAAAATGGAGGACATGGTTGTCCGCCAGGCAGACAAGGGGGGAGCCGTGGTGATTCTGGATGGGGGCCTGTATGCTAAACTCAATTTGTCCATGTTATCTGTCGTGGACACATACAGGCCCCTTCCCAGTGATCCGACGGCTCTCTTCAAATGGGAATTATCCACCCTTGTGGACCTGGGTGTTAATTACAGTATTTTATCTAATTGTGGAAGACCCTGTAGTCCCCATTTTTCATTCTCTACCGAAGGTCCACAAGGGGTTTTTTCCTCCTCCCACTTAGACCCATTGTAGCAGGCATCTCCTCTCTGAATGAGAGGCTCTGCTCTTGGGTCAATGCTTCCCTTCAGCCCCTAATTCCACATATGCCGTGATACATTAAGGATACGGGGCACACTTTGTACATGATGAGCCATATTGATTGGAGGGACACATATAGGTGGATTACAGCGGATGTTGTTTCTTTATATTCAGTTATCCCCCATCCCTTGGCTCTACAGGCCCTCACTTGGTTCCTCATCACATATTCAGATTACACCTCTTTATTGTAGGATTATATTATTCAGGCAGTAGATTATTTATTACATCATAATTACTTTATGTTCGATCATCATTTTTATTTACAGACTACGGGAGCTTTGATGGGAGCGAAGTTCTCGGGACAATCTCCTCCCCGTCGAACCCCTTTTTAACATTTATTGTCTGGTATGGCCGCTACATAGATGATCTCCTGATTATTTGGGGGTCGGATGTGGCGGCCATACCTGACTTCTGCAAGTATCTCAACAGTAATGCCTTAAATTTGAAATTTATAGTGGCCCATGAGGATATCAGTGTTAATTTCCTTGATTTGCATTTGGTGGGTGATGAGAGGAAACGCAGTGTTATTACCAATACATACTGCAAGAAAACTGCGGTTAACTCCATATTACATGCATCCTCCTGTCACCCTCCACAAGTAATCCAGAATCTTCCGGTGGGAGAAATGATCAGGGCCCGCAGGAATTGCTCTGCGGACCCTGATTTCGAGCTGGAGGCACGAGATATTTCTTCTCGTCTCCATGCTCGAGGATACCGTCCCCGTGATATTGAATGGGGTATCAATATTGCCTCCACGAGGGCACGGGATAGACTCATCTCCCCTGTCTCTATCCGAGTTGACAATATTCAGTTTCCTGGAACCGACTCCCCTATCGTGTTTAGCACAAGATACAGTCTGCAGTTTAAACAGATATGTTATATCATCCATAAATATATGCCGGTTATTACCTGTGACCCCGCTTTCCAGGGTGTGTTTAGAGCCGGTTATAAATGTATCTCAAAGAGGGCTCCCACAGTTGGACAGCTGATCTCACCCCGTCTGTTTTCTACACAGTCGCAAAAACCGCAACCTACCTGGTTGCGTTATATTGGATCCTACAAGTGTGGCCATGGCAAATGTGTGTGTTGCAGGTTCATGCAGAATTCTGATACTGTGGTGTCAACTTCTACTGGTGACTCCCACAAGATTATGAAGTATATTAACTGCCACACACCCAATGTTGTCTATGTACTCACATGTCCTGATTGCAGACTGCTATATGTGGGGTGTACAACCACCCCTTTAAAGGTCCGTATCCGAAAACACATTTCGGACATACCCCACTTCAATTCAAGGCACATATCTATGGTGTCCAAACATGTAGCAGAGGTACATACAGGGGACACATCTTCCCTTGTGTTGCAGGGTCTGGAACAGGTTATACCACCGATCAGCGCCGGCAACACCAGATCCAAACTCCTAGACCGGGAGGTCTTTTAGATTCTGAAGCTGGACAGCCGCATCCCGAAAGGCTTAAACAAAAGGATGGATACCATTCTCCACTATTGAGGAGTCCATATTTTCTTATATGGTTCATTTCTGTACAATAATTTTTATTTAATTTTTTGTCTTTCTTTTATTATTTTTCACACATATACTTTTTCTGTATGGCCTTGCCCTGTCTGTTCCACTACCCGATTCCCTCCATTGTGGCTCCCTGGTTCATATACCTATTCTTTTTAATGGGGTTGCCATTCTGGTAGACATGTAATGGTCTCTGTACTTACCTGTATTTAGAAATTATTTTGTGGAACATATATTCCTTTAGTATGTAGGCTTATTCAGGGACTTAACATATATGCTCCTCCCTTTTTGAATATACCATGTTTTCTTATATGTACGTCTCTCAGTCAGCAGACTGGATGTTGGCACATTAAAATTTCTTATATATTCTTGGTATTTGCCAAATATTAACAACACAAGTTTATATATACATTCTAAAATATTATGAACTTTAATCTATTATTTATGCAGTAGTATTATATAATTTCCCAGTATCTGCTTGACTGAAAGAATATGTCTTTGGCACTATGGTTTTATATTTATATAAATATTTTTAATAGTTTCTTATCTATTTTGATTGATACAATGTATGTTATTTTATGTCCCATACTGTTATGTTACTTCGTTCTGTGCCGCACCAATATTACAGGTGTCGACGCACCTGCACGGTAATTGAGTAAGAGGAGTATACTTCACGGTCCAGACCAGATGATTGGTAGACCTAGTGAAGTACTTCCTATTTAAGATTTGTACATCCAGTATTACTTTGCATGGCCCAATGCTAGGGCCGAAACGCGTCACTGTTTTCTGCGTGTTGAGGCAACTTATAATACAGAATTTGTTTGATCTATCTGCACTGGACATCCTTTTCATTCGTATTACTGTGCTGTAGGCGTTGCCCATGCCAGTCCATGCGCTACGGGCTTGGGAGTGAGCTGGACTTTTACCTGTTTGCTGACAAGCTGGGAGTTGTAATTTTGCAACAGCTGGAGGTTTGACCCCCCCCCCCCCCCCCCCCATGTGAATGTACAGGGTACATTCACACGGGTGGGTTTACAGCGAGTTTTCTGCTGCAAGTTTGAGATGCGGCAAATTTTCAGCCGCAGCTCAAACTCACTGTAAATCCGACCGTGTGAATGTACCCTAAAAACACTACACTACACCTACACAAAATAAAAAGGAAAACACTACATATACACATACCCCTACCCCCCCCCCCCCCCCCCAATAAAAAAAAAACGTCTTGTAAGGCAGTGTTTCCAAAACAGAGCCTCCAGCTGTTGAAAAACAACAACTCACAGTATTGCCAGACCGCCACTGACTGTCCAGGCATGCTAGGAGTTTTGCAACAGCTGGAGACACCCTGTTTGGGAAACACTGCCGTGGGGTATTTTTATGGCGGATTCAAATCCCCAATTTAGTCCTCAAATGCGCATGGCTCTCTCTCGCTTTGGAGCCCTGTGGTATTTCAAGGCAACAGTTTAGGGCCACATATGGGAGAAATTGCGTTACAAATTTTGGGGGGCTATTTCTCCTTTTACCCCTTATGAAAAGGTAAAGTTGGGGGCTACACCAGCCTGTTAGTGTAAAAAAAAAAAGATTTTTTACACTAACATGCTGGTGTTGCCCCATACTTTTAATTTTCACAAGCGGTAAAAGGAAAAAAAATACCCCCAAAATTTGAAACGCAATGTCTCCTGAATACGGAAATACCCCATATGTGGGCGTAAAATGTTCTGCGGACGCACAACAAGGCTCAGGAGTGAGAGCGCACTATGTACATTTGAGGTCTAAATTGGTGATTTGTACAGGGGTGGCTGATTTTACAGCGGTTCTGACATAAACGCAAAACAATAAATACCCAGATGTGACCACATTTTGGAAACTACACCCCTCACGGAACGTAACAAGGGGTATAGTGAGCCTTAAAGGGGTAGTCCAGTGGTGACTCAGTGGTTTACAACTTATCCCCTATCTTAAGGATAGGGGATAAGTTGCAGATCGCGGGGGGTCCGACCCCTGGGGCCCCCCGCGATATCCTGTACGGAGCCCCGACAGCCCGCGGGAAGGGGGCGTGTCGACCTCCGCACGAAGCGGCGGCCGACACGCCCCCTCAATACAACTCTATGGCAGAGCCGAAACGCTGCCTTCGGCAATCTCCGGCTCTGCCATAGAGATGTATTGAGGGGGCGTGTCGGCCGCCGCCTTGTGCGGGGGTCGACACCCGCTATCTCGGCGGAGAGCCGGGGCCCCGTACAGAGAGATCGCGGGGGGCCCCAGCGGTTGGACCCCCGCGATCTCAAACTTATCCCCTATCCTTAGGATAGGGGATAAGTTTTTCACCACTGGACTACCCCTTTAACACCCCACAGGTGTTTGACAAATTTTTGTTAAATTTGGATGCGAAAATGATGTTACCCTACATTTTTCATTTTCACAAGGGAGAATAGGAAAAAAAGCCCCCCAAAATTTGTAACCCCATTTCTTCTGAGTGAGAACATACCCCATATGGTGATGTAAATTGCTCTGCTGGCACACTACAATGCTCAGAAGAGAAGGAGCGCCATTGTAATTTTGGAGAGAGAATGTGTCCGAAATTGAAGGCCATGTGTGTTTACAAAGCCCCCATAGTGGACCCCCCCTTCCCACACGTGACCCCATTTTGGAAACTACACCCCTTACGTAATGTAATTAGGGGTACAGTGAGCATTTACGCCCCAGAGGTGTGTAATTTTTCATTTGCACAGCCCACTGTTCCAAAGATCTGTCAAACGCCAGTGGGGTGTAAATGTTCACTGCACCCCTTATTAAATTCTGTGAGGGGTGTAGTGTAGTCCAAAATGGGGTCACATGTGGGGGGGGGTGCACTGTTCTGGCACCACGGGGGGGGGGGGGCGGGGCTTTGTAAACGCACATGGCCCCCGACTTCTATTCCAACCAAATTCTCTCACCAAACGCTCAATGGCGCTCCTTCCCTTCTGAGCATTGTAGTTCGCCCGAAGAGCAATTTACATCCACTTATGGGGTATTTCCATACTCAGAAGAAATGGGGTTACACATTTTGGAGGCTTTTTCTCCAATTACCCCTTGTGAAAATGAAAAAATTGGGGTAACATCAGCATTTTAGTGAAAAAAATCAAATTTTTCATTTTCCTGTCCAAATTTTGTGGAAATTTGACAAACACCTGTGGGGTGTTAAGGCTCATTGTACCCCTTGTTACGTTCCTTGAGGGGTGTAGTTTCCAAAATAGTATGCCATGTATTTTTTTATTTTTATTTTTTGCTGTTCTGGCACCAAATTCCTAAATGTGACATGCCCCCCAAAAACCATTTCAGCAAAATTAGCTTTCCAAAAGCCAAATGTGACTTCTTCTCTTCTGAGCATTGTAGTGCACCAGCAGTGCACTTGACGTCCACACATGGGGTATTTCCATACTCAGAAGAGATGGGGTTACAAATTTTGGGTGGCATTTTCTCCTACAACCCCTTGCAAAAATGTAAAATTTTGGGGGGAAAAAAAATTCATTTACACATCCGATTTTAATGAAAAGTCGTCAAACACCTTTGGGGTGTTAAGGCTCACTGGACCCCTTGTTACGTTCCTTGAGGGGTGTAGTTTCCAAAATAGTATGTCATGTTTTTTTTTCTGTTCTGGCACCATAGGGGCTTCCTAAATGTGACATGCCCCCCAAAAACCATTTCAGAAAAACGTACTCTCCAAAATCCCATTGTCGCTCCTTCCCTTCTGATGAGCCTTGTAGTGTACCCACAGGGCACTTGACATCCACCTATGAGGTATTTCCTTACTCAAGAGAAATTGGGTTACAAATTTTGGGGGGCTTTTTCTCCTTTTACCCCTTGTAAAATTTCAAAAACTGGGTCTACAAGAACATGCGAATGTAAAAAATTAAGATTTTGAATTTTCTCCTTCATTTTGCTGCTATTCCTATGAAACACCTAAAGGGTTAACACACTTTCTGAATGTCATTTTGAATACTTTGGGGGGGGGGGGGGGGTGCAGTTTTTATAATGGGGTCATTTATGGGGTATTTCAAATATGAAGACCCCTCAAACCCACTTCAAAACTGAACTGGTCCATGAAAAATTCCGATTTTGAAAATTTTGTGAAAAATTGGGAAATTGCTGCTGAACTTTGAAGCCCTCTGATGTCTTCCAAAAGCAAAAACACGTCAACTTTATGATGCAAACATAAAGTAGACATATTGTATATGTGAATCAATATATAATTTATTTGGAATATCCATTTTCCTTACTAGCAGAGAGCTTCAAAGTTAGAAAAATGCAACATTTTCTAAATTTTCATGAAATTTGGGGATTTTTCACCAAGAAAGGATGCAAGTAACGACAAAAATTTACCACTGTATTAAAGTAGAATATGTCACGAAAAACTATATAGGAATCAGAATAATCGGTAAAAGCATTCCAGGGTTATTAATGCATAAATTGATAGTGGTCAGAATTGCAAAAAAGGCTGCGTCCTTAAAGGGGTACTCCACTGGAAAATATTTTTTTTAAAGTCATCTTGTGCCAGAAAGTTAAACAGATTTGTAAATTACTTCTCTTAAAAAAAATCTTAATCCTTCCAGTACTTATCAGCTGCTATATGATCAACAGGAAGTTATTTTCTCTTAAATTTCCTTTCTGCCTGACCACAGTGCTCTCTGCTGACACCTCTGTCCATTTTAGGAACTGTCCAGAGTAGGAGCAAATCCCCAAAGAAAACCTATCCTACTCTGGACAGTTCCTAAAATGGACAGAGGTGTCAGCAGAGAGCACTGTGGTCAGGAAGAAAGGAAATTTAAAAAGAAAATAACTTCCTGTGGATCATACAGCAGCTGAAAAGTACTGAAAGGATTAAGATTTTTTAATAAAAGTAATTTACAAATCTGTTTAACTTTCTGGCACCAGTTGATTAAAAAAAAAAGTTTTCCAGTGGAGTACCCCTTTAAGGTGAAAAAGGGCTCAGTGCTTAAGGGGTTAAAATGAAAAAAGCAAGCTGATTGGTTGCTATGGCCAACTGCACCACTGTTCCTCAACACAGGTTTTGATAAATCTCCCCCAATATGCTTAAAATTGTCAAATTCTGCCCCCTATAAGGCTGGGTTCACATATGTCCGTCATCCGGCATAGGTGAATTCAGCCAAAATCTCGACGCAAATGATGCCACAACTGATGACAACTTGTCATCAGTTGTATGGCATCCGGCATCCATTGATTCTGGGCAACTGACAGGGGTTCTAGCATCAGTTTCCCTCCGATGCATGCCAGAGGGAAACTGTGCCGGACGCCACACATATGTGAACCCAGCCTAACTCTTCCATTTTCAAATATACAGGGATATATGACAGGTCATTTTTTGCACCATAATCTGTAAATTCTATTAAAACTTTTTTTATATAACTGTTAATTTATTGAGGTTTTTTTTTAAATCAATAAAAAGAGAGAAAAGTATTGTCCACGATTCTCAGCATAAGACGACAACACCGGTCCATCTGCACATATGCAACATTGGAATGAATCGATGTTTCTAATTACACTTGGCATACAGGATTTGCAGGTTTTTACAAGAAAATTTATACTTAACAAGGTAACAGAAGTACTGTATATAGTTGTTCAATAATCATTTTTTAAAAAGAGCAAATACTTAACTTTACCATTCGGATGTAGCCTATGGAGGTACTGTATGGGACTATGTCCTGGATGATGGTCAAAAACATGAGTTGAGTTCCCATATCGATATTAAATATCGTGCAGTACATTAAGTATTTTTCCTATATTTCTCAAATGGGTCAGTATTGCAGAACATAATACAATATCACCAGAAAGATATTTAAAAAAAAAAGATAGAAAAGAAAAAGTATTAAGGAACTGAATGTAGTAGACCTACAGACAGACAGGCAAACGTACTTGTGCGAATCCTTTCAGAGCCTACTCCCCTACAAAGAATTATGGGTCTCCATGTATTCGTCCCAATCCTTCCAGATCCTGATAAACTAAAGTAATAGACTATCCGCCACTGCTGACCGATATTCCATTCTCCTTACTTCTGTGATTCTATTAATCAGAGCTTGGATAACCCATCTGTTTTTTTTTTTCCAGTTGAGGGCAATGAGATTTCACAGCTGTTAGGATATAATGGAAAAGTCTGCTCTTATGTTTAGGAGATTCAGGAGGTATGGTTATAGGGTGTAAGGGTAATAATACCCCAATAATTTCCCGGACTATGCATTGCACTTTCAGTCAAAAATGGCGAAGTGATGGGCAGTCCCAAAATATATGTGGTAGGGTACCTAGGTCTAAATCTGGAGGACTCTTGGGGATAAAAGCGATTAAAGGGGTACTCTGGTGAAAACCCTTTTTCTTTTAAATCAACTGGTGGCAGAAAGTTAAACATGTTTGTAAATTACTTCTATTAAAAAATCTTAATCCTTCCAGTACTTATTAGCTGCTGAATACTACAGAGGAAATTCCTTTCTTTTTGGAACACTTACCAACTTACTAACTAACTACTTACCGACGTGTGACCCTGTGACCCGGATATAGATGGTGACTGGTGGTGTAATATACACCACCAATCACCATCCGTACTGTACTGGGGGCTGGCATTGTTGCCATCCCCCCAGTACAGTTGTGATTGGGTGGCCAAAGTGGCCACACCAATCACAGAGTAATGGGAGGGGATGGTGGGGGCTAGGAGCATGTTGCTCCGTTCTGCCCGCCATTGCACTCAGATCTGGCGAACAGGAAGGAGCCCCGTGCTGCCACCATCCCCTCAGTGTGGAAAAAGTGCCCCTTGCCCCCTTTCTGTGGCCCCTTGGCACAGAAATCCCCCAGGGTTAGCTTTAGATTAGGTAGGGACAGGTTAGGGTTAAAAAAAAAAAAGTTTTTTTTTTTTTCAGCGTACATCAGTGGGTGTCCAGGGGTCCGTAGCACCTTTAGCTGCGTGACCCCGGCCCTACTGGGTCGCTGCGGTCTACCGCCAGCGTATTTTTTTGGCGCAGATCTTTTTTTTTCCTTTCCCCTAAGCGTGTGTGGGGACCCTCTTAGTTATAAAAGAGTGGTCCGCCACCGTTTGTTAAAGCCAACCCGCCGTTGATCAGTCCCGTAGTACTGATCAGCGTTTTTTTTGTGGTGCCGGCGCTTTTTTTCGTGTTTTCTAACGTTTTTTTGCACCCATAGGCGGTCCGTGCCACCAGTAGCAGGCGTGTACTGTGTGGCCGGACCGTACCTGTGTGTGTGCGGCGTGCCTCACCGCTGTCAGTGATTTATCACTGATCAGCGTTTTTTTTGTGTTAAAGGCACCTTTTTTGGTTAACGCGTTTTTTTTTTTGCACCCATAGGCGGTCCGTGCCACCAGATGCAGGCGTGTACTGTACCTGTGTGTGCAGCCTGTCCCACCACTGTCATTTTTTTTGGGGGTTCAGGTGGGTGCATTTTTTGGGGGGTAAAGCGTTTTTTTATTTTATTTTTCGGGTTTTTTTTGTGTGGGGGTCTGTGTACAAGCCACCAGCCACTGTTCTGGGCTGAGTGGCCGGACCCCCCACTGACTTCTGCGCCCCCTGCTGCCACAAGCACTAATCAGTGCGCACACCTTTGATTAGATAAATACTTTTTTTGGGGCGCAGGGCTTTTTTGCGCTAGAAGTCCCTTTTTTTTTTTAAGTCTCCTTTTTATTTTTTTAAATTTTCTGTTAGGGCGGGTTAGTTTAGTTAGGTTAGGGCGGGTTAGGGAGGTAGTCTCGCACCACACCACACACAGCACATACACAAATAAAGTTCCCCCCCCCCCCCCCCCCCCCCCCACACACACACACCCCCATCCCCATTAGAGTAGGGAAATGGCTTGCAGAGCGTTTTCGGTGGAGGAGGCATATGCCATAATTGCCTCCGACTCTGAAAGCGTCTCGGAGGACGAGGAAGACCCCACCTTACTTATTTCCTCGTCCTCCTCATCATCTAGTTCTGATGATGAGCCACCAAGGCGGCGAACTCGCCGCCGTGCGGCGCCACAAACCTCCTCTGCCCTTGACCCTGTGCCCCATGTTAGTATGAGTCCCCCTGGCGCTCATACTAGTGAAGCCCCCCAGCCAAGATCACTGGTACCTCGTACTGGAGAACTTGTCTGGACTCAGCCAGTGGACCACGAACCCGTGATTCCTGAGTTTGTTGGCGACTCAGGAATCAAAATTAACATTGTGGGGTTCACTGAAATTGACTTTTTCGGTCATTTTTTCAGTGACGACTTTGTTAATTTGATGGTTACACAGACGAATCTGCATGCCCAACAGTTCGTCACCGCTAACCCGGGCTCATTTTTAGCTAGACCCGGCGGCTGGACTCCAGTCGATGCAGCCGAAATGAGGACCTTTTGGGGTCTCATGCTGCATATGGGTCTAGTTAAAAAAAAACAGTGTCAGGCAATATTGGAGTGGGACGTCTTTTACCAGACACCCCTCTACAGTATGGCCATGACACGTCCCCGGTTCAAGGCCATTCGGAGATGTTTTCATTATGCTGATAATGCGGCATGTCCCCCCCGAACTGATCCTGCGTATGACCGCCTGTATAAAATCAGGCCGGTCATCAATCACTTCAGGGCTATTGATTAGTCTCTCATCAGCTTTAAGGGGAGACTCAGCTTCCGGCAATACATCCCTACCAAGCGAGCGCGGTATGGCGTGAAGATGTATAAACTTTGCGAGAGTACCTCAGGGTACACTTGCAAGTTTATAGTTTATGAGGGACGAGATTCCCGTTTTGAACCCCCAGAATGTCCCCCCACTCTGGGTGTTAGCAGGAAAATCGTTTGGGGCCTTTTGCACCCATTGCTAGATAAAGGTTACCACCTTTACGTGGATAACTTTTATACTAGTATCCCTCTCTTCACATCCCTCGCCGCCAGATCCACGGTCGCTTGTGGGACAGTCCGGAAGAATCAAAGAGGCCTTCCGCCCCATCCCCTACATGCTCCTATCCCCCGGGGTGAGTCCCGTGCCTTTTCCCATGAGAACCTGTTGTTGGTCCGGTGTAAGGACAAGAGGGATGTCCTTATGCTCACCACTATTCATGGGAACGGCAGCACCCCTGTCCCTGTGCGAGGTACCGCGGGACCGGTCCTCAAGCCCAATTGTATCCTGGACTACAATCGGTATATGGGGGGAGTTGATCTTTCTGATCAAGTCCTCAAGCCATATAATGCCATGCGGAAAACACGTGTATGGTACAAAAAAGTTGCGGTCTACATGGTACAGGTTGCCATGTACAACTCTTTTGTACTGTACAAGTACGCTGGCAACACAGGGACATTCCTGGAGTTTCAAGAGGTAGTTCTAAGGGCCCTCATCTTTGGTGACCGCCAAGGAGCGGGTCAGAGCACCTCTGGAACTTTAGGTCCCCGGATCGTTCCCGGCCAACACTTTCCAGGTGTGATCCACAACACTGGAAGGACGGGACGAACCCAGAAGAAATGCAGTGTGTATCACAGGAAGGGGAGACGGAAGGACACCACGTACCAATGTGACACTTGCCCCGATTATCCGGGCCTCTGCGTAGGCTGCTTCAGGGAGTATCACACTTCCATGGAGTACTACATTTTCCATCCTTTGCCCTAAATTTCATTCCCCAGAATTCGGCTCCAATGTACCAGTCCAGGGTACATTGGGGGACATTTACTAATCTAGTCTATTCTGGGTATGCTTATAGACCAGCGTATGTGGTAGTCTCCTTTCTATTGTGCTCCTAATTTATCAAAGGTCTCACAGCCCTTGATAAATTCTGTGCTCAGACTTCAGGGTCTACAGCTTAAACTGCATTTAGACCTGCTCCAACATGGTCTGACATTTCAGCGTATTTTGGGCAGATGCGACTTGTGGCACAAAAGTCGCACTTGATAAATTCAGCACCAATGCATTTTCCAATGCATTTCCGTCTAAAATAGACTTGCATGCATCATGTTCTAAAAATCCTCTACAGCAAAAGTCGCAGAAAAGTCGCACATATTTAGACTGCGACTTTCTGTGCGACAAATTTAGACAGGAAAAACCAGTCTAAATCCTTTGATAAATCTCCCCCATTGTCTTCCAAATTTTAAACCAAAACACCCCCCCCCCCCAAAAAAAAAACTCTTTCCCAATACCCCCAATATCTTTTTTTTCTTCCCCCTAAAAAATGGGTCATGGGACACAGAGTCAACAGCATTGGAGGTTTGCCGTTGCCTCAAATACGCAATGCTCTCTCTCCCCACCTGAGCGGGTTGCGCATTTGAGGTAACAGAATAGGGACGGCCCCACACATCCCCTTCCCAGAATGATGATTCAGAGTATAGGGTTTGGGGCGGGCATCATTTTTACTTTTGGCTGTACTCTGGGTCATCATTCTGGGAAAATAATTGGCATATCAGTACTAAAATTGCAATTTTCTTTCCCCCCATAGTACACTTCATCCATTCCTGGAAAATAAATGAAGGGAACACCCATTTGTTCCAAATCTCCACTTCGCCCTATACACCTTCCCTAGGGGGTGTACTGTTTGTAGTATTCTCACATGTGGGTGTTCCTTTCTTGTATTTTCCTCTGAATGTATGTAACTGTTAGGTCCGTAACAAACATCCGCCTCAAATGCGAAGAGTTCTCGCTGAGCTCTGTCGTATTTCCAGGCGACAATTTGGAGTTACATGTTAGTTGTTCCCAGAAAGATGAAGTAGAGCATAGATTGAAAATTGCAATTTTCAAAAGCTACCCTTCATCCATTCCTGGAAAATAAATTTAGGAAACACCCGTGCTTTCAAAATGTCCTCTTTACCCCTATACCCATTCCTCAGGGTGGGTACTTTCTGTAATGGTGTCACATTTGGGTGTTTCATTTTTGTATTTTCCTCGGAATGTATGTAACCGTCAGCTACTGATATGCCATAGGCCTCAAATACAAAGTGACCTCTATGACTTCTGAGCCTTGTTGTGCGCCCGCCCAGCACGTTACCCCATATGTGGATGTATTTTCATAGTCAGGGGAAAAAGCCCTCCAAAATTTGTAACCCAATTTCTCATATTACCCCTTGTGAAAATGTTAAAAATTGGGTAACCCCAGCATTTTACTGTAAAAAAAAAATTCTAAATTTTTCAATTTATGGCCCACTTTTCAAAAAACCTGTGAGGTGATATTTCCCACTGTTCCCCTTGTTACTGTTCCCATTCATTGAGGGGTGTAGTTTCTAAAATGGTGTCACATGCGTTTTTTTTTTTTTTTTTTGCTGTTGGGGGCTTTATAAATGCACATGACCCCCGACTTCAATTTCAACTAAATTTTCACTCCTTCTATTCTGAGCATTGCAGTGCGTCCACAGAGCAATTTACATCCACATATGGGGTATTTTTTTTTCTATTACCCAATGTGAAAATGAAACATTTGGGGTAACACTATCAATATAGTGCAAAAAAATCAAATTTTTCACTTTTACGGCCCACTGTTCAAAAAAAACCTGTGAGGTGTAAGTACTCACTGTAACACTGTTACGTACCTGGAGGGGTCTAGTTTCCAAAATGTAATGCCATGTGGTTTTTTTTTTTGCTGTCCTGGCACCATGGGGGCTTCCTAAATGCGGCATGCCCCCAGAGCAAAATTTGCTTCCAAACAGCCAAAATGTGACTCCTTCTCTTCTGAGACCTGTAGTGCGCTAGCAGAGCACTTTTCACCCCCATATGGGGTGTTTTCTGAATCGGGAGAAATTGGGCTTAAAATTTTGGGGGGTATTTTCTGCTTTAACCCTTTGTAAAAATGTAAATTTTTTGGGAAACCAAGCATTTTAGGTAAAAATATTTTTTTTTTTTACACATGCAAAAGTCGCGAAACCCCTGTGGCGTATTAAGGTTCACTTTACCCCTTGTTACGTTCCCCAAGGGGTCTAGTTTCCAAAATGGTTTGCCATGTGGTTTTTTTTTTTTTTGCTGTCCTGGCAACATAGGGGCTTCCTAAATGCAGCATGCCCCCAGAGCAAAATTTGCTTCCAAAAAGCCAAATGTGACTAATCCTCTTCTGAGACCTGTAGTGCGCCAGCAGTGCATTTTTCACCCCATATGGGGTGTTTTCTGAATCGGGAGAAATTGGGCTTCAAATGTTTTTACATTTGCAAAAGTCATGAAACACTTGTGGGGTATTAAAGCTCACTTAATTCCTTGTTACGTTCCTCAAGGGGTCTAGTTTCCAAAATGGTATGCCATGTGTTTTTTTTTTTGCTGTTTTGGCACCCTAGGGGCTTCCTAAAGGTGACATGCCCCCCAAAAACTATTTCAGAAAAATGTTCTCTCCAAAATGCCCTTGTCGCTCCTTCCCTTCTGAGCCCTCTTCTGCGCCCGCCGAACAATTTACATACACATGAGGTATGTGCTTACTCAAGAGAAATTGGGCTACAAATACAAGTAAAAATTTTCTCCTTTTACCCCTTGCAAAAATTCTAAAATTGGGTCTACAAGAACATGTGAGTGTAAAAAAAATTAAGATTATGAATTTTCTCCTTCACTTTGCTGCTATTCCTGTGAAACACCTAAAGGGTTAAAACACTTACTGAATGTCATTTTGAATACTTTGGGGGGGGGGGGGGTGTAGTTTTTATAATGGGGTCATTTATGGGGTATTTCTAATATGAAGACCCTTCAAATCCACTTCAAAACTGAACTGGTCCCTGAAAAATATCGAGTTTGAAAATTTTGCAAAAAATTGGAAAATTGCTGCTGAACTTTGAAGCTCTCTGGAGTCTTCCAGAAGTAAAAACACGTCAATTTTAAGATGCAAACATAAAGTAGACATATTGTATATGTGAACCAAAAAAAAATTATTTTAAATATCCATTTTCCTTACAAGCAGAGCTTCAAAGTTAGAAAAATTCATCAAATTTTGGGATTTTCACAAAGAAAGGATGCAAATTACCACAAAAATTTACCACTATGTTAAAGTGGAATGTGTCACGAAAACACAATCTCGCAATCACAATGATAACTAAAAAGCATTCCAGAGTTATTAATGTTTAAAGTGACAGTGGTCAGAATGGTGAAAAAGGGCTAAGTCCTTAAGGGGTTAAGATCTCCTGTTGAAAGTAGTAACGCTTGCAAAATACTTGATAGTACGGAAATGGTTTGACCCTAACCCCCCATATATTGAACAGTGGCTATGCCTGGTGGAGAGGATTATAAGCTACGAAAGATTTAGATAAGGTAAATCAAGGAAGAAACAAAGAGAATTTGAGAGGGTATGGGGTAAATGGTAGTGTGGGCGATTATACAGTTATAAATAGGAACTATGGCCAGGAACTTCCCAACTGGTCATGTTAAATAATCTTTTTTATTTTTATTTTTTTTTGTCTCCACACAGGGAGGATGGGGGGGGGGGGGGGATATGTAATAATAAAAATAAAGGAATTTAAAAATAAATAAAATAAAAGAAAAAGGGGGGGGGTAGATATATTTTCTTCCATGGTATTCTTGAACAGGTAGAGAATGTCCTCACCTTTGTCTACATACTCCCCTCCCCCCCCCCCCCCCATTCACATTAGAGGTATTGCTCACATAAAAAAAAAAAAAAATTTGGAGTCTCCCATTGATAGTTAATGGGGAGTTATAAATCCTATTAAAGATAGAAGAAGCCTCTCTAGTTATAGCCAAGTGGGTACCACCTTACTCTCCAAATTTATTGACGAAATCCAGTTTGATCTGTGGGAGGGAATTATATAACGACGAAGTATGCTTTACCTGTTATAGCTCGTCTTATCGATCAGCGTCAAGAATTGATCTTTTCCTAGGAAATGAAAAAGCGGCAAGATTAGTGAAGGGAATTAGTTGTTACCCAAGGGCCCTATGGGATCACACTTCCCAAGTGCTACAAATAGAGGTTAGTAATAAACTTAAAAAAGAGCAGGGGCCAGTAAGGTTTAATTCACCCTGGCTCTCTATAATAGGGAAAGATCAGTATTTTGCACAAGAACTATCTCAATTTTGGGACATCAATAAGAGTTCTACGGTCTTAATTATAGTTTGGGACGCATTGAAGGTGTACCTGAGAGGGATATTGTTTAAAGAAATTGTTTGGAAAAAGAGGCAGCTTAGGGAGAGGGATAGTAGCCAAGTTGGTTATTATAAGAAGCCAGGAGGGGAGGAATTTGATGGGGTAAAGCACCACAGGAAGAGTTAAAGAAATGTTATCAGGAAAGAGCACAGAATAGGGTTTTATTTTTGCAGGACACAGGCAGTTTGTGGAGTCAGGAAAACCTAACACATTTTTGGCTGCAAAAATCAAAGTGCAGGAAGGGAGGAAATTAATTCAAAAGATTGAGGATGATTATACAAGATCAGGATGGTCATATTTTTCTAATTTATATACAGAAGAAGTTAGGTCTGAAAGGGAAGTAATAAAGAGAAATATTTTGAAGACATTTACCTCCCAAAATTGTCAGAAGTAGAAATTAACATGTTAAATGCTCCAATTACTCTGGAAGAGATTAAGAAAGTTATTAAAGGGGTCCCACTGGGTTCGGCTCCCGGACCGGATGGGATTCCGTTTGGAGTGTACTAAAGTTTTTTGGATGTCTTGGCTCCTATGCTGTATCACATCTTTATTGAATCCTGTAGGGTAGGAAGACTTCCTCCATCCATGTCACATGCTTTTATTGCATTGATCTTAAAAAAGAATAAATGTGAGAAGTTAGCATCGCCCAATTTCCCTCCTAAATTGTGATGTTAAAATTTTCTCCAAAATTTTTGCAGTTAGATTGTTAAAAGGTGATAGCTAAGTTGGTCCATATAGACCAAACAGGATTCATTCCATGTATAAACCTGTTTTCCAATATTGAGAGAACCTTTTTAAATATACAGACAGGCAAGGGGGATTGCCGCTCCATCCTGTTGTTGGACGCGACTAAGGCCTTTGACAGGGTGGAGTGGGGATTCTTGTGGAAGACTTTGGAGGCCTTTGGACTGGGACAGAATTTCATAGCTTGGATTAGGTTAATGTATCAGGCCCCAACAGCTAGTGTGTTGGTTAATGGTTACCCCTCGAGCCCCTTTTCTTTAGGGCGAGGAACACGACAGGGGTGGGGGGGGGGGGGGAGATGATCAGGCTTTAAAATATTTAGGAATTAAATCACAGCAGGGGTTGGGAAATATAAGATGGTAAACCTGAACCCGCTGGTTGCTAGGTTAGGGCAGAGAATGGGCCTGTGGTTAAGGCTTCCGCTATAAATGTCTGATACGATGTCGCTCATAAAAATGGTCTTCCTCCCACAGGTCCTATTCTTTTTCAACGCCTCACCCATATAGATCCAGTGTGTATGGTTTAACAGTTTTTATAGACGCCTTAATAAATTTATATGGGGGAGGAAAAGAAGTAGGTTGAAGTACCTGGCCTGGTGCTCTCCCAAGATGAGGGGGGTTAGCCATGCCTAATTTTAGGGCTGGGCGGTATACCGGACCATACCGAATAACGAAATTTTTGTGCTGCACAATATGAATCTTTCCCAATACCGCAATACCGGTTTGGCCCCCCTCCCCCCTCCCCCTCTGGAATGAAAGCATTATCAGCCCAGCCCGGCCCAGTGCTGTCCTCACATCTGGGAACTAATCATATGTGGCCCACGAGCACTGTTCTGCAACCCCAATTATCAGCCCAGCGATGTCGCCATCGGGGTACTACTCACATATCACCCGCAAGCACTAACCTCCTCGTCCTCCTGTTTGTTGCGGGCCGTCAGTGCTGACACTCTATACTGTACGCCAGTGGTCTTCAACCTGCGGACCTCCAGATGTTGCAAAACTACAACTCCCAGCATGCTGGGAGTTGTAGTTTTGCAACATCTGGGAGGTCCGCAGGTTGGAGACCACTGCTGTACGCTGTATACCTATGCCCGGGCTCCAAAAGTTAAACAAAATAAACTTTTACTCTCCTTCCCCATCGGTCAGGACCAGCTACCTGGAACGTCGGACAGCCATCAGCCTATCACCAGCCGCAGCAATGTTCCACCTCGGCTGGTGATAGGCTAAGCCCACTGTCATGTAAGAAGCCCGCTCCTTACATGACAGTGGGCTCAGCGCATCAACGGTCGAGGCGGAACATCGCTGCGGCCGGTGATAGGCTGACGTCTCTCCGACGTTCCTGTCCCCAGCGTAAGGCCGACGTTGAAACATGCGTTAGTTTATTTTGTTTACCTTTTGCAGCCCGGGCATAGGGGCAGTGATACTGCACAGTATAGAGTTCTGTGCCGGCGGCCGCAACATACAGGACGAGGAGGGTACCGTTATATTCCGTGAAACCGCCATAAGTTACAAAAATACTGTGATACACATATTTGGTCATACCGCCCAGCCCTACCGAATTTTTACACTCTACTTCTTAGCTAGGATTCTTAACGACGAAGGACGTATACTTACGCCCTGCGCCGGCTCCCGCGATATGCCGCGGGGTCACGTGGTGACCATGCATCATATCGCGGCGGCCATCAACGGCTGGGACATCGGCGATCGCTGTGATGCCCTGTATTAACCCTTCAGACGCAGCGATCAAAGCTGAAGCGAAAGTGAAACTATTCCGGCTGCTCAGTCGGGCTGTTCGGGACCGCCGCAGTGAAAGCGCGGTGTCCTGAACAGCTTACAGGACACCGGGAGGGACCTTACCTGCCTCCTCTGTGTCCGATCGGCGAATGATTGCTCCGTGCCTGAGATCCAGGCAGGAGCAGTCAAGCGCCGATAACACTGATCACAGGCGTGTTAATACACGCCAGTGGTCTGTGTAAAAGATCAGTGTGTGCAGTGTTATAGGTCCCTATGGGAGCTATAACACTGCAAAAAAAAAGTAAAAAAAAAAATATTAAAGATCATTTAACCCCTTCCCTAATAAAAGTTTGAATCACCCCCCTTTTCCCATTAAAAAAATAAAACAGTGTAAATAAAAATAAACATGTGGTATCCCCACGTGCACGTAAATGTCCCAACTATAAAAATATATCGTTAATTAAACCGTACGGTCAATGGCGTACACGTAAAAAAAATTCAAAGTCCAAAAAAGCGTATTTTTGGTCACTTTTTATACCATTAAATAATTTATAAAAAGTGATCAAAAAGTCAGACCAAAACAAAAATGGTACCGATGAAAACTTCAGATCACGGTTATACGGTTAAACCACAGATCAAGTTATAGGGGTCAGAAGATTACATTTTTAAATGTATACATTTTCCTGAATGTAGTTATGATTTTTTCCAGAAGTACAACAAAATGAAACCTATATAAGTAGGGTACCATTTTAACCGTATGGACCTACAGAATAATGATAAGGTGTCATTTTTACCGAAACATGCACTGCGTAGAAACCGAAGCCCCCAAGTTACAAAATGGCGTTTTTTCTTCGATTTTGTCGCACAATGATTTTTTTTTTTCGTTTCGCCATGGATTTCGGGGTAAAATAACTAATGTCAGTGCAAAGTAGAATTGGTGATGCAAAAAATAAGCCATAATATGGATTTTTAGGTGGAAAATTGAAAGGGTTATGATTTTTAAAAGGTAAGGAGGAAAAAAATAAAATGCAAAAACTGAAAAACCCTGCGTCCTTAAGGAATCTGTAGAAAAGAAAAAAAGAGAAAGACCAAAGGACGGCGCCTCGTGTATTACCCCAATATAATGCGTGAGAGGTGGGGAGAATAAGGGGATGACCCCACGGGGCTTATGGATGGCCGCTCACCTCAAGACGGTAGTAATAGGCATATAACCCCAGCAACATGGGGTACCATCAATCCTATAGACGCTGTCAAGACAGTGAGTTGCAGGAATCGACCCAGGTCGTCTTGTGGAAATGTGAGAAGAGAGTGTGGCAAAAGAACCCTTAGGACCGGCGCTGCGACTAATAGGAGTGGTAATGTTGTAATCCAGGTAATGGAGGAAGTAATGATGAAGTCCAGGTAGTGATAAAGATCCTCAGCAGGATCATTTATTGACAAAAGATAAAAGATTACGCGTTTCGGGAGGAGCCCTCCCTTCCTCAGATCAGGGTACACAAACAATAACATGCAGGGTTTATATAGGGCACAAGATGGCTGCCAAGGTCAAGGGGAGCGGTTTACAGGTAAAAGACAATTTTCATATTAATACAAAAAATCCTGTTAGGACCTTATAATATCATAAACATATTATATTGCATATTCACACATCAGTGATCATATGGAAATAAAACATGCAGCAGAACATCCTAGACACTACTGTAGGGTAAGTGACTTTCAACAAACACCACTGAGGCCCCGGAAACGGACACCAGCGGTGTTTGTAAACATCACCACATGTAACAAGATGCGTGTAAACAGATGCAAGCGCGCTGCCAGGATAACTGACAGAGCGCGATCGCACACAGCGCATTCAGTGAAGCGGCCGGCTGTGTAACCAAGGACGCGTAACCAAATACACTGGTCACGTGTGCTAAGAACGGGGAGCGAGTCACAAGAGCGGACTGCTCACCGCTCGAGCAGAAAAACTCCAGGAGCATCGGAGCTGCTGTACTACAAGGGGAAAAACCTTCTGTAAACGTAGAATAGTGCAGGAGTATATGGACGGCATATATATACCTAGAGGCTGACATACGAAACATAAGAATAAGGAATGTCCCTCCCCCCCTTTTTTATATGCCTCCCTTTTTATAAGCCCCATCTGTATCTTATATCATTGGGTATGCTTATTATTATTATTCCTATAACTATGTATGAGCTCTTAATTATATTCCTTATCATTCTTATGTCAGCCTCTAGGTATATATATGCCGTCCATATAATCCTGCACTATTCTACGTTTACAGAAGGTTTTTCCCCTTGTAGTACAGCAGCTCCGATGGTCCTGGAGTCTTTCTCTTCGAGCGGTGAGCAGTCCGCTCTTATGACTCGCTCCCGGTTCTTAGCACACGTGACCAGTGTATTTGGTTACACGTCCTTGGTTACACAGCCGGCCGCTTCACTGAATGCGCTGTGTGCGATCGCGCTCTGTCAGTTATCCTGGCAGCGCGCTTGCATCTGTTTACACGCATCTTGTTACATGTGGTGATGTTTACAAACACCGCTGGTGTCCGTTTCCGGGGCCTCAGTGGTGTTTGTTGAACGTCACTTACCCTACAGTAGTGTCTAGGATGTTCTGCTGCATGTTTAATTGTTTATTTCCATATGATCACTGATGTGTGAATATGCAATATAATATGTTTATGATATTATAAGGTCCTAACAGGATTTTTTGTATTAATATGAAAATTGTCTTTTACCTGTAAACCGCTCCCCTTGACCTTGGCAGCCATCTTGTGCCCTATATAAACCCTGCATGTCATTGTTTGTGTACCCTGATCTGAGGAAGGGAGGGCTCCTCCCGAAACGCGTAATCTTTTATCTTTTGTCAATAAATGATCCTGCTGAGGATCTTTATCACTACCTGGACTTCATCATTACTTCCTCCATTACCTGGATTACAGCATTACCACTCCTATTAGTCGCAGCGCCGGTCCTAAGGGTTCTTTTGCCACACTCTCTTCTCACATGCGTCCTTAAGGGGTTAATATAATTAAATATGAACAGATTGCCCAAACCAATACTCAGTTACTAGTACTTGGGATTGGCAATTACTCTTTGATGGAAGGCTTGGAGGCAAATTTGAAAGACACTAAACTCTCCTATGGAAATATGGTAAAAAAAGGGATGGATTTTCTTTAGGAAACAAATTATGGGCAAGGGAAGTATTGTAATCACTCCTCTCTGGAATAACCAGGGACTTGTAGAATTCTGGATGTGAATTTCTGGATTAATCATGAAATTCGGTATATCTCACAAATAGTACTTGGTGATAGTATTGTTTCTTTTGAAAGGCTTTGGGCACAGTATGGCTTGAGAAAGCATCACTATTTTACATATATGCAGCGGTCACTCGAATTTTTTAAAACAGAGGATAAAACACTTTAAAATTGTACACAATTCATAACTCTGATATATATTAGATAACAGGTTAAAAACGATGGTATTTATTTATAAATCACTTAGTAAGGAGATATCCATCCCTATGAATAATAAAATTCGAACTCGATGGGAGAAGGAGTTGGGACAATTGTGACCAAGCCTATGGAAACAGATCACATCTAATATTAATAGGGTTTCAGTTAATAGTAATTATAGATTGATTCAGGCAAAAATTTTACATAGGTTATATATAACCCCGAGAGTTATTAAAAAGTTTGGAAATAATGATCATCTACCCTGTCCTAGATGCTCCTCTGAGGATGAAGATTTTTTTCATTTTATTTGAGACTGTCCCCCAATCTATATTTATTGGAATAAGATAATTGTTTATCTGGATAAGATCTTTCAACAAGATCTACAGAATAATTTAACAAATGTCATTGTGGGGGGTTTGGTGGTGAATTGTAAAAATGAGATATTACTGTTAAAATTATTGTTCTGTGCCAAACTATTAATATTGAGAATATGGTGGTCAGATCGGACTCCAAGGGTGGAAGAATGGGTGAATTTGGTAAATGGTATAATGCAAAATGAAATATTATCTGCCAATAGGAATGGGAGAAGGGAGACTAGGATTAGAAGGTTATGGGAGGAAGGCCTGTGGTTGAAATAAA
Organism: Hyla sarda; assembly: GCF_029499605.1. NCBI lineage: Eukaryota > Metazoa > Chordata > Amphibia > Anura > Hylidae > Hyla > Hyla sarda. Next base: position 250,104,889 of record NC_079190.1, on the reverse strand, counting down.
CATAGCAAATGAATTTAGGGGGAAAACAACATTTCCTTTTTTTCCCTCTCTCTTCCCTCGGGCTAGGGTGGGGGGAGGGGGGTGTTTGGAGTCAAGGAACATAAGTTAAGAGTAATATTTCTGATGAGACGTCAGTAAAACAATACTTGGGGCAATGAAACACATGAAATGGCCATTATACCAATCAATAGCAAACTCCATAGACCTAAAAATTTGGGGAGGCCAGGAACCGCATCGATTCCACATAACTGGAATGGGAAGTGTGCTTGTGTGTTTGTGTTGGGCCTCCTCTAGTTGGTTCTCAGATGTGCCCTTCTATCCAAATGGTGCTCATCATGGCGTAATTTGAATCTTTGTTACTGTCTTGGAGCTGGTTTCTGGGACCCTCGGAGACTATTATTGTACATGTTGCTTTTGTTTCAAATGTTGGCGGTGTTATTAAAATTACATAACTTAAATACTTTCCATAGCTGCACATGTTAAAGTTATATAATTTTGCAAGGTACAAGTGTTAACTTTGCTGAGCACATATCCTGTTACTCTCAGCTTGTCCTCCAGGTAAGAAGTCCAACAGTTCTTATTACACATGATGACTGTCGGGCACCAGTTTGCTGCCCCTCACACCTTACTTTGTAACATCACACTCCCAGCAGAGAGCAGAGATGTCCGCCTAGGTACTCCGGAATAGGATGCTTCTTAATTGCAGTAAAATAACATGAAATCACAGATAGACAAGCCAGGATATGCCACATGTCCTGGCTTGTATGTCCGTGTAATTCCATGTGATTTTACTGCAATAAAGATGCATCCTGTTCCCGAGTACCTGGGCTGGACATCTTGTCTCTCTGCTTCAGTTATTATTGGAGTGGCTAACCCCGGTCCGTGCCCTGGTGGCGTGTGGGATGAGCTGGACTTTTTTCTCTTTGTCGATCAAACTCCCATCTCTTTATGTCACACTTGTGCAATTATAAGAAAAGAAACACTAAAAGCCAACTAAGTATTAGTTTAATTCAAGTAGATACATTTCATTCTGCATTTCACACCAGTAAGCCGAAGTCACAATTTGTTATTGATAATGACCTAGGGAAGAATATTAGTGATACTGGTGGGAAAATACAAACCAGATGCAGAACTGCAGAGCACTCCCATCACATGGTGATACAATGAGATTCTTCTACTGCCACAAGGTAGCACTTGCCATTTGCACACCTTTACTGTATAAATATTGCCTGCACACTCTTTGGGCAGAAATGCCAATATTTCAATCTTTCACAATATTCCTGAAAGTGTAGACCATAACTCATAAAGGAACTGGTATTATCAAAGTGCTTAACTTAATTTCTAAGAGGCCCCTACAGGAATACTGATCCAAGATGCAAACTTGTTGCCTTCGAATCCACTTGGAATGCAACATGTTTTGCATAATTGTAAGTTATTAGCGATACAATTTAACATCATAAAATATTCTGAGAGGCAGGTAATGCTATAAGGCACTCAGGAGCTTGTGTACTAAGTGCCCAACTTCATTTCAACAAGAATAAATGTTTGAGATCTGGCAAGTAGCGCCTGATAAAACAATTTCCAAAAGGAGCAAAAAGTAAAAGCCATGTTCCAAAAATATCACAGTTACTGTAGATAAACCTATGAAAGTAGCATAAATGACTGCTTCAGTCTTACCACTATCCGCTGCCTTTAGCCATTTCACTTATTTATTCTTTTTAATAATTTTAAATAGCACTATATTTTCCATCAAACAAGAACAAAAATAGTTGTACAATTGATTTTGCTCCTCTTCTCCCTGCACAAAAGGAACAGACGCTCAACGCATTAAACTCTGATGCGTTTCAGATACTGCAAGTCCATTTTAAGTCAAAAACAAAAATATATATTTGTATCTTATGAAGCAGAGAAAGCTCAGCGGCAGAGGAGTGTATCTGCTTTACATACAGACCTCGCAAAAAGCAGCATAAGGTTGTGCATGTTGTTAAACCACAGCTTTCTCTGCCTAACCAAAGCATAAGTTTAAGAGCAGGAGGAGATAAACTTCTGTAATAAACCATGAATAACTTGACTTCATCATGAATGGCTGCTTCCCCACCATCCCTCTCCACAACCTGAACACAGTAGTGAAGATGAGTGAATTCTCCAATTGTCCCATGGATTCTGGCTCACAGCTGAAATCCATCCATCGGGGCTTCTGTTTGTTGGAAAATGTATTGCTGCTGGGAATCATCAACAGATGGAACAAGTTGGGGGTCATCGTCCTCCACTCCAAAGTAATGTTCTATCAACTCAAAAGCTTTTTGATAAATTTCCTGATTCTCATGGCTCTGCAGGAACTCTATTTTATCCAAACCTACAGAGGGGAAGCAAAATGCAAGAAAAATTGTATCTGTATCTTTCTTGTAACTCACAAATAGAAGACGATTTTACTGAAAGTGCAGAGAATGCTTACAACGAGATACACACTAACCTAGCCAACAGCATAGATTCAGATTTAGTGTAGGGTCACACGTGCCGTATTTTCCTACCCATTTGAAGTCAATGGGTAGAAAAATACTCAGCTGATTTTGCTTCCCATTGACTTCAATGGGTAGGAAAATATGCCGCAGCAAATACACAGCCAAATATGTCATGTGTGACCCTACTCTAAGGTTATGTTCACACTGCGGAATCTCTGCTCGCTGAATTCAGCGAGTGGTGATTTCATCTGGCGACCATCTTCCGTACTTCGGCGGTAGGGCCGCGCCGTCACCATTAACTGCTATGCAGTGCTCAGGGACTTCCATGAAAAGTATGAAAATGTTCTCTCTTTGCGCAGACAATTTAAGCAGCGGAATTGTCTGCCGCTGAAATTCCGCAGTGTGAACGGGTCTCGCGTTAGACCCATTCCCACTGATGATAACGTTCACTGCGCTGAATTCCAGTCGCAGAATTCCGCAGTGTGAACGTACCCTTACAATATTACACATTTGAGGTACGTTTACACGGGTGTATTTTCTTTCAAACTCACAAAGGGAAACGCTGCGAGTTTGAAAGGAAATCTGGCGTGTGAACGTACCCTTAAAGGCGGTTTGGAGTATCTATGTTCTAAGGATTAGAGCAGAAAACGTGGCTATGTGCAAACATGCTTTTACTAAGGAACACAATCCCAAGCACATATTCTAGGGAATGAGGATTATTTTCATGCATAGGTTCTAATGAACTTTAAACAAACGGAAAAGTGCAGCTGTGTGGATCATTTGGACATTCTTAGCTGGCTTTCTTACAGTAGCTTTTGATACAACTTAGGGCTCTTCAAAATTTTGGGCATATAGTTGTGGTATACCACTCCCAAAGTTGGCACAAACACCAAATTATAGAATAATGAATAGAGATACAGACCTCTAGATGCACATATAATAGTGTTCTGTATGGGGTGGCCTTGATTTATATGTCAGAATAGAGTATGTTCTAATAGTGTTACTTATTGTATATGGTTAAATAATTAGATGAATTGAATAAAACTAAATAGATTAATAGAGTAGATTAATAGAGTGATAATTAATATAGTGATAATTAATACAGGCTAAGTGATGAGAGTGAAAATAATAGAAATTTTAATTATTTAGTATTGCATGTGCGGCTGTGCAGGCCCTTGCACAAACCGCACTTTTATTACAACTAATTAAAAAATATATATATTTTTAATGAAATATAAAACATAGAATATATGATATAAAATATATATAATCTTATGCAAATAATAGCAGTTTAGATAATCAGTCCCTATTAGTGGCAGCAGCTGGAATATATGGATCAGTCGATACTTAAATAATACAGTTCAGTATAAGGAGATATTAATTATATTCCTTAATGGTTTTCCACTGTAACTAAAGTCCTCCACTATAAATAAAGTTCAAGGTGCTATACAGTACATGGTCATGGTTCAAAGTGCCATGCAGTGTATGAGTAAAAATCCTCCACTTGGTTTAGTTGAAGCTTAGATGCTTTGGTGATAATTATTGTAGCAATGCAGCAAAAGTTATTAAGAAATTGTAGCAAAAAAATCGCTGTAACAAATGTGTCAATATACAAGTGAAAGTATATGGTGCACAGCACCGCTCACCGCTTCCCTGATGCGCTCCGATGTGTAGTATGGTTCTCCTCCTTCCCGGGCTGGCACAGCTCGGCAGCTGGCCTGATGGGAGAGCCTGGGATTTCCCTGCGCTGGCTCCGGATCTTGAAACCGGGAGTTGGTGACTGCCGTGGAGCCGATGTTCTGTGCTGGGGGGAGGCTGCACTTGGATAGTCTGGAGGCTGGCACGGATCTGCGTCTGGCCGATGGATGAAGCGGGTGCAGGTGAGCGGTGGATGTGTTGGGAGGATAGCGGAGCCGCGTCCTCGTGCAAAAATGCGCGCTCCTGGGTTGAGCAGTGGTCCCAAAACGGGGGATTCCAGCGGTTGCAAGTGGGTTTTTGATAATTGGACTGGTATCTCTTGAGTGGGTGTAATGCCAAATGCGTTTCGGGGTGTCCCCTTCTTCAGTGGGTATATGATGGATTTTATATGTTTTAGATTTCCTAGATTTCTTTTTCCTGATTGGTGGAATCTGGGGCTGTTTCTGATTCCAGGAAAAACCGGAATGGATCTTATAATAAATCTATATCTATATATCTATATATATATATATATATATATATATATATATATATATATATGGTAATAGTTGATACTTGTGCCATATATAGATTATAAAAAACATATATAAAATAGATATATATATAAAAATATATATAAATGAGAATCAATATATATAAAATATGGAAATCCATATATATGATTTATCATACACATGTAGGATAATATATTCAAACAGTATTGATTAGTATTATATTTTTATATTGAACAGACATATATTGCATTGACCTATAGAGACCGATTTTACTTACTATATATGACTATTAACTAAAGACAGTGAACCTCAAGCAGAATTTACAATGTATAATCAGTAATACCTAATATAAAGTATTGTGTACTACATTTTTGTAACAACCGATTTCCAGGCCAAGTGATTTTATGTATATTATATACTTCATGCCATTTTATATTTTATACATCATATATTTTCTCATATATATTTAATTTCATTTTATCTGTATTTATACTCTATATATGAGTATAAATACAGATAAAATGAAAATAAATATATATGAGAAAATATATGATATATAAAATGGCATGAAGTATATAATATACATAAAATCACTTAGCCTGTGTGAGTTAATACCCTGGAAATCGGTTGTTATAAAGTATTGTGTACTACATTTTTGTATTAGATATTACTGATTATACATTGTAAATTCTGCTTGAGGTTCACTGTCTTTAGTTAATAGTCATATATAGTAAGTAAAATCGGTCTCTATAGGTCAATGCAATATAGGTCTGTTCAATATAAAAATATAATACTAATCGATACTGTTTGAATATATTATCCTACATGTGTATGATATATATGGATTTCCATATTTTATATATATATATTGATTCTCATTTTTTATATATATTTTTATATATATCTATTTTATATAATCTATATATGGCACAAGTATCAAATATATATTTATTTATTTATTATAAGATCCATTCCGGTTTTTCCTGGAATCAGAAACAGCCCCAGATTCCACCAATCAGGAAAAAGAAATCTAGGAAATCTAAAACATATAAAATCCATCATATACCCACTGAAGAAGGGGACACCCCGAAACGCGTTTGGCATTACACCCACTCAAGAGATACCAGTCCAATTATCAAAAACCCACTTGCAACCGCTGGAATCCCCCGTTTTTGGGACCACTGCTCAACCCAGGAGCGCGCATTTTCGCACGAGGACGCGGCTCCGCTATCCTCCCAACACATCCACCGCTCACCTGCACCCGCTTCATCCATCGGCCAGACGCAGATCCGTGCCAGCCTCCAGACTATCCAAGTGCAGCCTCCCCCCAGCACAGAACATCGGCTCCACGGCAGTCACCAACTCCCGGTTTCAAGATCCGGAGCCAGCGCAGGGAAATCCCAGGCTCTCCCATCAGGCCAGCTGCCGAGCTGTGCCAGCCCGGGAAGGAGGAGAACCATACTACACATCGGAGCGCATCAGGGAAGCGGTGAGCGGTGCTGTGCACCATATACTTTCACTTGTATATTGACACATTTGTTACAGCGATCTTTTTGCTACAATTTCTTAATAACTTTTGCTGCATTGCTACAATAATTATCACCAAAGCATCTAAGCTTCAACTAAACCAAGTGGAGGATTTTTACTCATACACTGCATGGCACTTTGAACCATGACCATGTACTGTATAGCACCTTGAACTTTATTTATAGTGGAGGACTTTAGTTACAGTGGAAAACCATTAAGGAATATAATTAATATCTCCTTATACTGAACTGTATTATTTAAGTATCGACTGATCCATATATTCCAGCTGCTGCCACTAATAGGGACTGATTATCTAAACTGCTATTTATTGCATAAGATTATATATATTTTATATCATATATTCTATGTTTTATATTTCATTAAAAATATATATATTTTTTAATTAGTTGTAATAAAAGTGCAGTTTGTGCAAGGGCCTGCACAGCCGCACATGCAATACTAAATACTAAATAATTAAAAGAGAAATAATGGCACAAGAGCATTAAGATTAACCCCTTAAGGACTCAGTGTTTTTCCGTTTTTGCATTTTCATTTTTTCCTCATCACCTTCTAAAAATCATAACTGTCAATTTAGCAAATAAAATTCCATATTATGGCTTATTTTTTGCGCCAACAATTCTACTTTGCAGTGACATTAGTCCTTTTACCAAAAAATCCACGGCGAAAGGGGAAAAAAAATGTAATTGTGCGACAAAATTGAAGAAAAAATTTTATTTTGTAATTTTGGGGCTTCAGTTTCTACGCAGTGCATTTTTTGGTAAAAATGACACCTTATCTTTATTCTGTAGGTCCATACGATTAAAATGATACCCTACTTATATAGGTTTGATTTTGTCATACTTCTGAAAAAAATCATAACTACATGGCGGAAAATTAATTTGTTTAAAATGGTCATCTTCTGACCCCTATAACTTTTTTATTTTTCCGCGTACAGGCTGGTATGAGGGCTCATTTTTTTGCGCCGTGTTCTGAAGTTTTTATTGGTACCATTTTTGCATTGATTGGACTTTTTGTTCGCTTTTTATTCAATTTCTTTTAATGATATAAAAAGTGACCAAAAATACGCTATTTTGGAGTTTGGAATTTTTTTGCGCGTACGCCATTGACCGTGCGGTTTAATTAACAATATATTTTTATAGTTCAGACATTTACGCACGCGGCGATATGGGAAAAGGGGGGTGATTCAAACATTTATTAGGGAGGGGGTTAAATGACCTTTATTAACTTTTTTTTTTTTGCAGGGTTACAGCTCTTATTAGGGGGCTACAATACTGCACACACTGATCTTTTACCCTGATCCCTGCAAAGCCACAGCTTTGCATGGATCAGCGGTCTAGGGGCTCGATTGCTCAAGCCTGTAGCTCAGGCTTGGAGCAATCAAACGCCAATCGGACGCGACGGAGACAGGTGAGGGGACCTCCGCTCGCGTCCTAGCTGATCGGGACATCGCGATTTTATCCCTTCCCCACCCTCCATCTTAATCCCCTTGTGCCATCATGCCTCTCCCTCCCCTTCTCTCCATCTTAATGCCCTTGTGGCATTATTCCCCCTCCCTCTGATCCCTGTTTGCCATATCGGATAATAATGGCACAATGGAATTAAACTAGAGGGGGGGGGCGAGTAATGATTATCCATCCCCTCTCCTCAATCTTAATCCCCTTGTGCTATTATTCCCCCCTCCCTCTGATCCCTGTTTGCTATATCGGATAATAATGGCACAAGGGGATTAAGATGGAGGTGGGAGGATAATGGAAAGAGGGGAACAGAGGGAGGGGGGGGGGGGGGGATAATGACACAAGGGGATTAAATATTGCATTAGTATAAAGGTAAGCACACGCCATTATGAAAATAAGTAATTTTATTACTTATTTTGTCCGCGGGTACCCCTCGCGCGCAAGTTCAGCGCTAATTTACGTTCAAGGGGTACCCGCGGACACACTTTCCCCTTTGGGGGGTACAGTCGTGAAAAAGGTTGAGAACCACTGTTTTAGTTATTAATGATCCATTTTAGAGCTCTGGAACACCATTGTGCTCTGTGCTTGGCAATGTACAGAGGCCCCACAGAGAGTCGAGTGCCAGCCTTGCATATAGGCTGCCTTTTCATTCATTCATTCTGGGGGAAACTGTCCTTCCCTCCATGGAACGAGTCAGCTAGTTATCTCCTATCCTGTGGATAGGGGATAACTTTGCACCCTGAGATAACTCCTTCAAGTCATGTGTTTAAAATGACTACGTGGTGTTTAAAATGACTAAGGCTTTTATATTATTTTTGGAGAACCCTACTGTCAATTAAGTTTACCCTTCTACAGTCCATGACTGCATATTATAGTTTTCTGTAGGACAGACAGGGAAAAAAAAAAAAACACACAAAAAACAGACTGCCAGTCTCACCATATGCCTCTTCAATCAGTCCACAGTAAGGGTTTATGCCACCACCCCCTTGTTTTGCATCTTGTTCGCCAAGTCGGAGGATATTTTCTAGTCCATTCAGAGCTACTTGCACAATTTTTGAATCCATGACAGTAAGAAGATCACACAGTGGTTTGATGCAGCCCAGGTCCACTAGGTATCTAAGTGGAGTGAACATAAACCATCCATATTAAGACTGGCTCTGATCATGAATACATGCTTTTTACATGAGTTTTTATTATGTATATAGGGTAGATATTTTTACCTAATTTGCTCTGATGTTCCCCCAGATGTAGCATTTGTGATGGCCCATGCAGCTTCTTTTCGTGTGCGAAATTCGGCTTTTTGTAAAATTTCAATCAACACTGGAAATATATTGGCATCGGCAACAGCCTGGAAGCAAAAATGTATATATAATTATGCTAAATCAGGAAGAAAATAAAAATGCTGTCAGCCTGCACATCTAATAGGATGACTGTTGCAGTCAGCATGAATAAAAAGGGAGGGTAGGGAAAAAAAAGGAGATTTTTGTTTACTTACCGTAAAATCTCTTTCTCGAAGGATCCATTGGGGGACACAGACCGTGGGTATATGCTGCTGTCTCTAGGTGTGACACTATGGTAATAAAAAAAGTCGGCTCCTCCCAGCAGGATATCAGGCTCTGAGCTAATCAGTTTAAGTTCCAGAGCAATAGGAGGAGACCAACAGGTCAAAGAAAAACCCCAAACTGTCCGAGAACCAGAAGAAAAAACATAACTGAACACACCCTCGGACAGAGAACCAAGGGAAAATCCCAAAAAGGGCGGGAGCTGTGTCCCCCAATGGATCCTTTGAGAAAGAGATTTTACGGTAAGGAAACAAAAATCTCCTTTTCTCTATCGGCTCCATTGGGGGACACAGACCGTGGGACGTACCAAAGCCGTCCCTTGGGTGGGCAGATAAGCAGTCAGGGAGACGGCCGATCCACTGCCGCCTGCAACACTTTACGACCCAGACTAGCATCAGCCGATGCGAAAGTATCAACTTGGTAAAACCTCGAGAAAGTGTGCAAAGACGGCCAGGTAGCCGCCTTGCAAATCTGCGAGGCCGAGGCTCTATTCTGGAGAGCCCAGGATGCCCCAACAGAACAGGTAGAATGAGCCACAACCCTGAAATAGGCTTCCGAAATGGCGGACCAAATCCGCCGAGAAATGGTAGTCTTGGAAGCAGGTTGTACCTTGCGACGACCTTCCGTAAGGACGAAAAAGGAATCACACTGACGAAACGAAGAAGTGATGGAGAGATAAGACCGAACAGCCCAAACTACATCCAGCTTGTGCAGTAAGCGCTCCTTAGGATGAGAAGGAGCAGGACAAAAGGACAGGAGGACAATGTCCTCATTGAGATGAAAAGCCGAGACCACCTTAGGCAAAAAGGAAGGATCTGGCCGGGAAACTTGTCCTGGTGGATCACCAGAAACGGAGAATGGCAGGAAAGAGCTGCCAATTCAGACACCCTCCGGATGGAGGTGATAGCAACAAGAAACGCCACTTTCCAAGAAAGGAGGCGGAGAGACACCTCTCTAAGGGGCTCAAAGGGTGCACCCTGGAGGGCACTCAGAACCAAATTCAAGTCCCAAGGAGGAGAGGGTGAACGATAAGGAGGAACAGCGTGTGCCACTCCTTGAATGAAGGTGCGGACATGAGAATTAGAAGCCAGGGGCCGCTGGAAAAGAACAGCAAGGGCCAAAACCTGACCTTTAAGCGAACTGAGAGATAACCCCAGTTCCAACCCCGACTGCAAAAAGGAGAGAAGACGGGGAACCGAAAAGGGTACCGGGGAGAAGTCCTGAGCTTCACACCAACGAAAATAAGACCGCCAAGTATGGTGGTAAATTCTTGCGGAGGAGGGCTTACGAGCCTTGAGCATGGTGTGAATGACTTGGGAAGAGAACCCGCGGGCCCTCAAAACCGCGGTCTCAACCGCCATGCCGTCAAATGCAGCGACTGCAAATTGGGGTGGCAAAGAGGACCCTGAGAGCGCAGGTCCGGGCGGAGCGGAAGGCGCAGTGGAGCGTCGTCCAGGAGCCTGACTACGTCGGTGTACCACGACCTTAGGGGCCAATCTGGAGCTACCAGAATGGCGGGGACGTCCTCTGCCTTGAGCTTCCTCAGCACCCTGGGAAGGAGCGGAAGAGGAGGGAACAGATAGGGTAGGGCAAACCCCGCCAAAAGGAATCACTAGGGCGTCCACGGCCAGAGCCTGAGGGTCCCGGGACTTGGACACAAAAGGAAGGATCTTCTGATTGTGCCGGGACGCGAAGAGGTCCACGTCCGGAATGCCCCTGAGGTCGCAGAGCTGCACGAAGACCTCCAGATGTAGAGACCACTTGCCGGGGTCGGGTGAGGACCGACTGAGGAAGTCCGCTTCCCAATTGAGCACTCCCGGAATGTGAATCGCCGAAATGGCCAGAACCTTGCTCTCCGCCCAGGTGAGAATCTTGGTCACCTTGGCCATGGCTGCCGAGCTGCGAGTGCCGCCCTGTCGATTTATGTACACCACGGCCGTGGCGTTGTCCGACTGGACGTGGACAGGACGGGACTGAAGACGGGATTCCCAATGAAGAAGACAAAGAAGAATCGCCCGTAATTCCAATATGTTTATGGGAAGAAAGGTCTCCTGGGGAGACAAGAGTCCCTGAACCGTCCAATCCCTGAACACACCGCCCCAGCCCGACAGGCTGGCATCCGTTGTAACAACCTGCCAGTGAAGGGGAAGAAACGACCGCCCTTGGAGAATAAGGGGGGAGCGGAGCCACCAGAGCAGAGACTGACGGACCCTGCGAGGGAAAACAATCTGACGATCGAGAGACAGAGGAGACCTGTTCCATCGAGAGAGAATCGCCAGTTGAAGAGGGCGGTAATGAAACTGGGCAAAGGGTACGGCCTCCATAGTTGCCACCATCCAACCCAGGACTTCCATACAAGTGTGGATGGAGACTGATACCTGGGTCCGACCGGAGCGCCAGACGTTTGTCCAGCGGAAGACAAATTCGGGCACAGGCCAAGTCGAATCAAAGTCCCAGGAAGGTTAAAGACTGGGTAGGACGGAGGACTGACTTGTCCCGGTTGACCATCGACCCGAAGCGAGTCAGAGTGTGGAGAGTGACGTCCAGATTCTCCAGAGTCTGGGCTCTGGTTGGAGCCTTGATGAGAAGGTCATCCACATAGGGTATCACCGAGATTCCCCTTGACCGTAACAGGCCCATCACTGGCGCAAGGATCTTGGTAAAGACCCGAGGAGCCGTGGCTAGACCGAAGGGGAGGGCTACGAATTGAAAGTGCCCCTCCGGAACCGCAAAGCGGAGGTACCGATGATGGCCTGGAAATATTGGCACATGGAGGTAGGCCTCTTTGATGTCCACAGATGAAAGGAACTCCTCTTGTCCCAGGGACGCCACCACCGAACAGAGAGATTCCATTAGGAAGTGGTGGATGAGAAGGTAACGGTTGAGACGCTTGAGGTCTAGGATTAGTCGCACAGAACCGTCCTTCTTGGGGACCACAAAAAGATTTGAATAGAAACCCCGAAAACGTTCCCCTGGAGGAATGGGAACGCTAACCCCCTGGAGAAGCAGACTGGAGAGCCACTCGAAATAGCTTTGCCAGAGGAGGAGACCGGGGGGCCTGGGATCGAAAAAAGCGATCCCTCGGAAGGGAGACGAATTCAATTCGGTAACCGTTGGACACCACGTCCCTGACCCAAGAGTCCTGAATGTGTGAGGTCCAGATGTCTCGAAAAAGCAAGAGATGACCTCCCACCCGAGAAGAAACCACGGGTGGGGGCCTCACTTAATGCAGAAGTGGGTTTGCGGTTGCCTGATTTGGGCGCAAATCGGCCGGACCGGTTGGAGTCCGACTTCCAAGACGGGCGTGCCCGGAACGAGGGAGCCTTCTTGTCCCACGAGGGAGTCTGCCCGGACCCTTTGCTGGAGCCAGAGGTCCGAAAGGACCGAAAAGAAAAGAACTTCCTTTGGGAAGTAGGGCGAGCCTTATTTTGAGGTAACAAGGAACTCTTACCTCCCGTTGCCTCAGAGATAATCTCATCAAGGCGTTTGCCAAAAGACGGCCACCCGTAAAGGGAAGCTCAGTGAGAGACCTTTTGGAAGCGGCATCCGCATTCCAAGCTTTAAGCCACATAGAGCGGCGGAGAGCCGCTAGGTGACCCACAGCAAAGGCAGAACAATGGGCTGACTGCATGGAAGATGCGCACAGAACGTCCTCAGCTTTAGAGCATTAGAGAGCCAGAGCAGATAGATCCTCTGGGAGTGGATCCCGCTAAGATATCCTGATGGAGCTTTTGGCACCACTCCAACAGGGCCTTGGACACCCATGTCGAGGCGAAGATGGGAGGAAGAGCCAGCTGCTTCAGAAGCAAACTTCGCTAAGGATTCTACCTTCTTGTCCGTGGGATCCTTAAAGGCAGCGGCATCTGCCAGAGGCAGTGTAGTCGCCTTAGAGATCCGGGAGATTGGTGGATCCACTGAGGGAGGGGAAACCACCTTAGCGAAAATGTCCTTGTCAAATGGATAACGTTCTTGAATTGTCTTGATTCCCGGGAACCTCTTGACTGGATGTTTCCATGCAGATTCCAGAATGTCGTCAAAGTCAGCGTGAGAGCTGAACCTTTGAGGTGCTGGCTTAGCACGATGAAAGGATACTCCTGGATTGACATCCGAAGATCCTGGGTATTCCAAGTGAAAGGTGTCTTTTATGGCTGTCACCAATGAGTTCACCATTGCAATTGAGTCCGAGCGGTCCTCTGAGTCAGATGCCGGCTCAGAAGCCTCGTCCACCAGTTCACCAGGGGAATGTGAATGAGTAGAGGCAGTCCTGGAGGGGGGCGACCCTGACCGGGTACGCGACTCTGGCGTGGCAGAGCGGCGACTCCGAGAACGTCCTTTGGAGGAGCGACGTTTGTGCCCAGATGACAGAGGGGGGCGGGACCCACGAGGGGAACGCTCACGTCTATCTGAAGACTCAATGGAAGAGTCAGACGAGGCACCCCTAGTACGCTTGTGAGAACGTGAAGTATGTGGAGACGAGGAGCGGGCCCTCTCAGAGGTCCTGCGCAGGGAAGACCCCTTCAAGGCGGACACCACTTCCCGGGAGGCCTCAGCCACCGAACGGGGGACTTGGGTCAAGTCAGCCATATACTGGGTCAGGGAAGAAACCCAGGCTGGTGGAGCGGCTGAACCCACCGGGACCGAAGGGGCATCAGGGGGTCTGGGGGAGCAGTGGAGCAGGCAGGGCAAGTGGGCTCAGCAGAGCCAGACATCTTGGTATTACAGTGCTTACAGACAAAATACGTCACTGAAGTTGCAGGTTTCTGATTAGAGGGAGGAACAGCTCTGGGTATGGACATAATGTGGGGAAAAAGGAGACAGGAACTTTCTCCCCCTAGTCTGTGTCCCCTGTCAGCTGCAGTGAGGAGAACTCGCTCCGTGCAGCTAGAGTAAAGGAATAGGCCAGCCAATAGGAAGAGAGGGGCGTGCCTGAAGCAAGGCACTAACTGACCCCTTCTCACTGAAAATCGCGCCCACGGCGCTGATTGGAGGCTGCTTCGTGCCTCAGAGCTCCCAGCCCTGTGGGCGGAGCTACTGACCGGCCGAAAAGAACTGCCATGGTGCCAGCTCCTTGTCCCGAGCGCACGTCAGCCGCATATGTGCTCGGGGGAATAGAGAGGGCGGTCTAAGAGCCGGCAGAGACTGCCGGCGAAAGTAAGCCGGCGCTAAAGCGCCCGGCGAAAGTAAGCCGGCACTGAAGCGCCCGGCTCATAGCAGCGCCGCGGCTGTCAGCCGCGTATAAGGCGCTGCCGGCAAAGCGAATGCAAGCCGGCGCAGAGAGCACCCGGCTCGAAACAGCGCCGCGGCTGACAGCCGCATATAAGGCGCTGTGGACGTGGTTGCACCAAGCACACACACACACATAAAGTGAAGTGCCCCATATTACAAGCCCCCTCAGGTGCCACTGCTCCCCCAGAATAAAGTGCAGCCCCTGTATAATCCAGCCCCATAACCTGAAGGTGGGTCAAAACAGGGGGTCTCCAGAGGTTGCGAGTCCTTACCTATGGAGCAAGGGGGGGGTACTTACCTCAGTCAGAAGAACTTACCTAATGGAGTCTTCAGTGAAGTCTTCAGTCAGCTTTAGTTACCTGCATCACGCCTGGCTGCTATGCGCGAGCGAGGCGAGCAGGGAAATAGGGGGACCCGGACCCATAAGGTACCAACCCAAACGCTGACCGTTGGCGAGGGGGGGGGGTGAACAGCGCATATACGCAATGTCTGTGCCCCCTTACTCGCAATGGGGAAACACGGAGTCCCCACCTGAAAACAGAAAAGAAAAAGGAATAAAAAACTAACACGTCCCTTTACTAGGAAAACAAAAAAGTCAGAAGACCTGGTCTGGAGAAATCCAGACCATGTCCACCTCCTTCAGACACTAAGCTTAAACTGATTAGCTCCGAGCCTGAAAGCGGGTATATCCTGCTGGGAGGAGCCAACTTTTTTTTATTACCATAGTGTCACACCTCCTAGAGACAGCAGCATACACCCACGGTCTGTGTCCCCCAATGGAGCCGATAGAGAAAAGAAAAAACCCAAACAAAAACAGTTATTGGTTATCAGCCTGTCTTCCAGCCAGCATCTTACTCTCCTTAGCCTTTCATACACATGAAGACCCAGCCAAGTGGAGACTGGGGGTAGTATCCCCTAGAACAAGAGGATCAGGCAGTAGAAATGCAACATTTAGGATCTCTCTCTTGACATCTGTCAAGGGAGAGCCAGGAGGCCCCCATGCAAATATAGCTGGATGTTCCTATTTAGCTGACACAGCTCTAATGTGTATGGGGGCCTTAAAGTAATCGCTTTTTCTGAAGGAATGTAGTCAAGTAGGGATTTAGTAAAGACCTACTCAGAATTCTTACAATGTTGTATACTCACATTACCTGTATTTGGGCTCTATTCCCAGCAGTGATATTAGAGATGGTCCAGCAAGCCTCTTTGCGAATAGACTCCTTTGGGCTACTCAGAAGATGTAATAGACAAGGAAGAGCAGAACAGTTTAAGATAACCTGCATTAAAAAAAAAAAGAAATCATCAATGTACACTTGTAAGTATAAAACTTGTTCAAGAATGGACATGTAGACACAAAGGGGGTTGAGGGCATAGCTGCCACAGGGAAGAAAAAAAGATCGGGGCAGGAAATTTTTAAGAGACTAACCATGGCCAAGAGAGGTTATTAAGGTTGCCTTGGCTAGATGAAGAAGAAAGCAGAAAATAACCTGAGATGATGTAAGGGAAGGAAGTGTGTCTCATATGCAGTGAGCCAAAAACAGACACACTGTATCCCCATGTGGATGCTATAAAGCATTTGGAAGGGTTTTTGCTGTTAGGCAACAGAAACCTGTGCATGCAGAAATGCATTGTTAAAGTGGTTGAGAATAGTCTGGTTTTCACCTGTGTTTGGATGTCATCTCCTGTGACGATGTTTCCAACAGCCCTCAGTGCAGGTGAAGCCACTTTGTAATCGTTGTGCCTAAACATAAATAAATAAGGAAAAGTTACTTATGTAAAAATTGATGGCTTATTCTCAGGAAATGGTCATCATTACATCAGGGACCCAGCTCACTAATTAGCCATCTGAAGGGCCCAGGGCATTTCCGGCATTGGCGCAGTCTCTCCAATGTTTACCGGTGCAATTGTCCGTGACCATCCCAGCCAGTGATTGGCTGAGCAGTGCTTACTGCATGTGGAGCTAAAAGCACAAAGTGTTGCTCAGCAGGGGCCGTATACCTTCTGGCCAGACGTAGCAGGTGAATTACCTTTTTTTTTCCTGTCAATCTGAGCACACATTTTTGGTGCGGCAAGACAACCCCTCCAAAAGGGTTGGACATATAGCAACCCGCAATTTTTTTTTATTTTTTATAGCAAATGCAATATTAAAGACCACAGGAGAAAACGTGCTTATTAAATCAAAGGCCATTGTTTCGACAATGTTACTATAAAGTATATAATACTAACATTAAGAGTTCCACCAGCCTGCGACAGACCCCAGAATCAATTACTGCTTGGATCTTCTCATTGGGTCCATCAGAAAGGTAAGAGAGTGCCCAACAAGCATCTGCTAGTAAGTCCGAGTCACTGGTGAACAGGAGACGTGATAATACAGGAAGACACTGAGATACCTAGAAAAAGCAAAAAACAATATCAATTCTCCATTAAAAAAATAAAAACTCCAAAATGTAAGAATTTTCTTTTTAATAAAATTAAATGTATAAAACCTTGTCAAAATCTGGAGGTGGGTTCTTTCCTCGACACAGGTTAGACAAGGCCCATACTGCATTTCTGGTCATAGTGAGACGGCTTGACTTGGTAAGCAGACTGGAGAAATCAAACATAATGACTGTAGTAAAATATTGCAGCAGAAATAGATTAACTTAATAACTATGGCTACATTTGCATACATTTAAATGTAACCAGAGTCTTAAATTCTCAGAGATTAGGCTGAATAACCTGTATAATAATACTTACTTTAGAAGGGGGGGAAGGATGTCACAGCTCAATACATAGTCCCGGCACACTGAGCTGTCACCTGCAATGTTGCCCAGGGCCCACACAGCCTGAAGGAACCCACAATAAATTACGTTTATTTGTAGAATACTCACCAGAAGCATTATACAGAAAACAAGAAGCAGAAAAACATGATGACAAGACAAAGAGGTCATTCTTACCTGCTCCTGGACGTCTTCATAGTCAGAGTTTAGCAACTGGATGAAGATTGGCACAGCCCCTGCTTCTATCACAATCTTTGTTTGTTGTGAAGTGCCCGAAGCAATGTTTGTCAAGGCCCAAGCTGCCTCAAACTGTTGCATAAGATGACAATTATTAATTCTGGGAGGCCAACTATCTACTTTTCTCTACGTTAATGCACATACCTGTAGTGTATAGTTGTCACTCCTTTTGAGGAAATCCACAAACCGCTCTACCACACCAGGAGCATTGATCACTTCATCTATTGGGGGGTTTGGCTCTACAATGAGAAATCAGAACAGACTAGGTAAACTTCCAAGATAGTAATTACATTTTTATTTTATTTAATATAGTAATAGAACTCTTTCTTATAAGAGAGACAAACAATGGGGGGATTGGGGGACTCCAGTGCAGTAAAACTTATCCCCAATCCAAAGGATAGGGGATAAGTTTTAGATTGTGTGGAGTCCGACCCTCCCCCCACGTTCTCCTGCAGAGCAACCCGACGGTCCAGGGAAGGGGGGTGCCGAGCAGGAAGTGGCAGTCGACAAGCCCCCTCCATGTAGCTCTATGGGATACATGGAGGGGGTGGGTCAGCGGCCGCTTTGTGCCGGGATAGGCACACACCCTTCCTGGAGACTGCCGTGCAGAAGAACATGGGGGTTCCCAGTGGTCGGAATCCCCGCAATATAAAACCTATCCTCTGTCCTTTGGATTGGGGATTTTTCTGCACTGGAGTACTCCTTTAAAATGTCCCCTTCTGAGCCCTAAAACTTTCCTATTTTTCCACATACAGGGCAGTAAGGGGGCTTATTTTTTGTGCTGTGATCTGTTTTTTATTGCGGTCATTCCTGTTTTGATGGGATTTTTTGATCACTATTTTTTTTTCTGCTATATGAAGTGACCAAAAATCAGCAATTCTGGACTTTGTATTTTTTTATATATACATACACCATTGACCGTGCAGTTTCATTAACGTTATATTTTAATAGTTTGGACATTTATGCAGGTGGAGATACCAAAAATGTTTATGTTTGTTTTTGCTTACTTTGTTTAAAAAATGGGGGGAGAGGGGTGATTTCAACTTTTAGTAGGGGAATGGGGCTTTTTCACATTCATTGCCTTTTAATTTTTTTTACAATTTTTTTAGTCCCCATGGAGCAGCGTTTTCACACAGTATCTCTCCAAATTTTGTGTGAAAAAACGGTGGTGAAAAAAATGTTGTGTCCGGGCTGCAAAAACGAAAAACTTTAACTCACCTTCCTACATTCCCCTGTTGCGCAGATATTGGTGTCCTGGTCCTCCAGTGCTTGTCTTCTTCCTACTTCCTGTGGACTGCGAGTCATACTGCGCTCAGTGTATCGCCAGCTGCAGTGATGTCCCGCCTTGGCTGGTGATAGGCTGAGCGCACTGTCATGTAAGGCCCCGCCTTCTCCCTGCTGCCCAGGCTTCTTACATGACAGTGCGCTCAGCCTATCACCGGTCAAGGCAGGACATCGCTGCAGCCGGGGATACGCTAAGCGCAGTATGGCTCACCATCCCCAAAAAAGCAGACTAGCACCGGAGGACCGGGACGCCTATATCGCTGTAACGGGGAATGAAAGAAGGTGAGAAAGTTTTTTTTTTTTTTTTGCAGCCCGAGCACAGAGGTAATGAAAATGTTTCACCAAAGTTCTCCTTTATAACCCTGTTTCTCTGGGTTGGATCTAATAGCTACAAGTAAGTGTTCCCTTGTTGTGTGCCATAGGGATCTGATTGGGAGCGCACAGGATGCCACCAATGCGAACCTGAGGCAGTGGGTCTTGATATAAGGCTGCTATTCTGCCCATAAGGGGCTAATGTCCACTTGTTGCAGGGAAGCCTCGATGAAACTCCACTCAAATCCACCCAGTCAAATGCCTTTTCGCATTGAGAAATAAGAGTATCAGTGGTTTACATTGGTGAACTATTGGTGCACTATTAAAAACGCCTGTAGTGTGGTATCTCATGAATTTCTAGACTTAAAGGGGTACTCTGGTGAAATTTTTTTTTTTTTTAAATCAACTGGTGCCATAAAGTTAAACAGATTTGTAAATTACTTCTATTTTTAAATCTTAACCCTTCCAGTACTTATCAGCTGCTGTATGCTCCACAGGAAGTTCTTTTCTTTTAAAATTTCTTTACTGTCTGAACACAGTGCCCTCTGCTGACACCTCTCTCTGTCTCAGGAACTGTCAAGAGCAGGAGAGGTTTGCTATGGGGATTTTCTCCTGCTCTGGACAGTTCCTAAGACAGAGAGGTGTCATCAGAGAGCACTGTGATCAGACAGAAAATTTTAAAAGAAAAGAACTTCCTGTGGAGCATACAGCAGCTGATAAGTACTGGAAGTGTTAAGATTTTAAAATAGAAGTAATTTACAAATTTGTTTAAAGTTCTGGCACCAGTCGATTAACCCCTTAACGACCACGGGCGTAAATGTACGTCCTGGTTTGGCGGGACTTCCCGCACAAGGTCGTACATTTACGTCCTGTGTATGACCGCGAGTTTCGGAACAGTGCTCGCGTCATATACGGCAGGTTACGGCTGCTAGTAGCCGGGGACCCGCTGGTAATGGCAGACATCCGCGATCGCGCGGATGTCCGCCATTAACCCCTCAGATGCCGTGATCAATACAGATGACGGCATCTGTGGCAGTGAGGCACTTTGAATGGATGATCGGATCGCCCGCAGCGCTGCCGCGGCGATCCGATCATCCAGCATGGCGGCCGGAGGTCCCCTCACCTGGCCCCGGCCGTCTCCCGGGGTCTTCTGCTCTGGTCTGAGATCGAGCAGAAGATCACCGATAATACTGATCGGTGCTATGTCCTATGCATAGCACTGCACAGTATTAGCAATCAAATGATTGCTATAGATAGTCCCCTATGGGAACATAAAAAGTGTAAAATAAAAGTTGAAAAATGTAAAAATAAAAAAGTAAAAAAAAAAGTGAAAAATCCCCTCCCCCAATAAAAACGAAAAATTGTCAGTTTTTCCCATTTTACCCCCAAAAAGCGAAATTTTTTTTTTTTATAAACATATTTGGTATCGCCGTGTGCGTAAATGTCCGTCCTATCAAAATATAATGTTAATTATCCCGTACGGTGAATGGCGTAAACATAAAAAATAAAAAAAGTCCAAAAATGCAGCGTTTGTCACATTTTATAAAAAAAAAAAAATTATCTAAAAGTTTTATGCAAATGTGTTATCAATAAAAAGTACACATGACGGCGCAAAAAATGAGCCCTCATACCGTCCTATATATGGAAAAATTAAAAAGTTATAGGTTGTAAAAATAGGGCGATTTTAGAGTACTGATTTTGTACAAAAAGTTTTAGATTTTTTTTTAAGCGGTACAAAAATATAAAAGTATCTAGCCATGGGTATAATTTTAATCGTATTGACCCACAGAATAAAGAAGACATGTCATTTTTACCGTAAATTGTACAGTGTGAAAACAAAACCCTCCAAAATGTGCAAAATTGTGGGTTTCATTAAAATATTTTTGGGGTTCGCTGTACATTTTATGGTAAAATGAGAGGTTTCATTACAAAGTACAATTGGTCACGCAAAAAACAAGCCTGTAGATGGAAATATAAAGGAGTTATGGATTTTAGAAGGCGAGGAGGAAAAAACGAAAACGCAAAAATAAAATTGGCCTGGTCCTTAAGGTTAAAATGGGCTTGGTCCTTAAGGTGTTAAAGTGGTACGCCTGTGAAATTTTTTTTTTTTTTTTAACAAAAACCTGATTGATCTGGGTGGACCAGAGGTCCCAGAAAGCCTGCAAGGCGATCGGCTTTCTATTTGGCAAACAATTTAGTGTTCATATTACTTAGGAAGATGGGGCAATAGCTGATACAGAGGATATGGTCTTTTTCCTCCTAGGGACTCACAGTAATGTGTGTCCTCAGTAAGGTATAAGGAAATCCAGAATTGGCACTGCTGAAGGCGGAGCAGAGGGTCGGGAGATGTTCCGTACGCAAGGATATATAAAACTTTTCTTTATCACCATCAGGGCTAGGACTGTTATCTGAGGGCAGGTGGGAGATGGCAGCAGCCATTTCCTCTATGGAAGAGTCAGCTAATGTCAGACTAGGTAAGGGAGAAGGAGGCCTGGGGAAAGGGGAGTTTTACAAACAGTACATAGGTGGAGGCCCTTTTTATCCCTAAAGAACTCTCTAAATTGTTTAACTGTTTACATATACAAACGTTAGCATCTCACAACAACCGCAATTTGTTCACACCTTTAGATAACAGCTTTCGAAATTTCTGAGTTGTAGCCAACTGCAGGTCAGGATCGTCAGATAGCAGTAGTCCAACCATTTCACGGGTGATAACTCCATCCTATGAGCAGACAAAATAAAATTCATTGTACAACATGGACTATTGTAGAAAACTATTGGACAGGTAAAACAAAAATAGAGAAACAGAAATATAGCCGCACATCCACATTTTTTGTATTTTGATTAAAGGACAACTGCAGCGCAATATACACTTATCCCCTATCTACAAGATAGGGGATAAGTGTTTGATCGCGGGGGGTCCTACCGCTTGGACCCCCCACGATCTCCTGTACGGTTGACGATCTCCTCTAGGTCGACGCTACGCGCCTTAGCGCTCAATATGATGGCGGCGCCCCGTTAGGGAGATTTCGGGGGGTCCCAGCGGTCGGACCCCCCGCGATCAAACACTTATCCCCTATCTTGTAGATAGGGGATAAGTGTATATTGCGCTGCAGTTGTCCTTTAACTTGCTTCTCAGGATAATTTAAAAAAAGAACATTGTGGAGGTGCGGCTATGTTTCTGTTTTTTCAATATTTCTATGTCTAACAGTGTTGTGTCAGGAACTGAAGTCCGGTTACCGGACTTTCTGCATTATTGGATTTAGGTTACACTAATTTCACATCATTTCATTAGGGAATATCTCCTCTACTAAACATACCGCAGTATTGGTGGAGCTGACATAAGAGTCCATCAAAGGTCCATCAAGCATAGATGCATCTTCTGAAACTAGTTCCACATTCCGACGCTTGAAAAGCTACACAGAAAAATAAAAAATACATTTAACAAAAATATTTGTTTTCTTATTATTATTTCTTATTAACACCACATAAACAGTTAAAGTCCTGTAGTGAAATGCCATTTATTTCCCTTTTTTCTTTTGTATTGGTTCCATTTTTGTGTGTTAGGCTACACAAAAAAAGCCACCCTAGTAAGACCAGTTCCCATTTTTGTGGACATCCATGCACTTCATGATCTACAATCCATGTGGTTCACCTACTTTTTTTTTTCTTTTCTTTGCGAGACAACCTCTTTAAAAGGGGTTATCCAAAACTGAATTGTTCGCTTTTGACTATTCGCTGTGTACTTTCGTACCATGGCTCTAGTAAACAGATTAACAGGAGGGTGGTAGGTATGCAATCACTACCACTTTGATTTTTATAGCCTATCCTGAGCATAGTTAGGATAAATGACACCAGTGCGACATTTCACCTACACCTTTTTTGCCGTCGACGAAGATGGTCACGTAGTCTCGACCTCCTGCTCCTCTTGGCCTTAAATTTGCTTCATTAAGCACCTTCTGCCCTCCACCTCATGAGGAAGAGCTCCCTGCGCAAACAAAGGGTAGCGCCCGCCGGCCTGGACCCCTTATTCCCTGCCAGGAGCATTACACTGTACCTTCGCCAGTCCTCCTCCTCAGCCCCGGGCTGCCCGCCGGACTTACCGGGCCCTCTCTGCTTGCTGTGGTCTCAGTCAGTGGGGGTAGTGGCGGTGCTCTCAGCCTCCAGCTCAGTTCTGCCGGATCGCTCTGCTGTGGTTCGGCAGGGCACTTCACGGCTGCAGTCCCCACCGGTCTTGGCTCCGGATCTCATCCCGCGAAACCACGCTACTTCCCGGTGACCCATTGTGGGACTCCCCAGTGCTGCAGATCCAGGAGGTGCTGCTGACTGGCACCTGTAACAGCAGGACCCCTCCTAAAGACAGCGGAGCTTCGGTGAGTGTGCCCCCAGCCCTACTGTCCCCGGCTCACTCAGTCTCCTCCTCGTCCCCTGCAGACCTTCAGGGAGCAGGCGGCCATCTTGGGCTGACCTTGTGAAGGCCTCTCCGATCGGGAGTCCCCCTCTTCCTGGGTGCTCACCTGCCAAAGTACCCTCAGCTCCTACTGTGTCCCCTTCAGTGCTCTCTGGGGACTGGTCTGCTCTACCACATTCAGTTCCTGATCCCTTGCAAGGGGTCTCCCTCCAGGCCTCTACTTCGCCCCTCAGTGGTCCTCCTACACCCCAGAGAATCATGTCTGCTCTTAAGCATGCCGCAGGGGCCCCAAGGACTGTCTCTGCACAGGACCTTGCTTCAGTCCCACAGACCTCAGGGGCCACCCGCTGAGCACTTTGCTTGGAATGCCGGCCTGGACTCTGACTTAGATTGCTCCAGGGTTCCAGGCCCCAACCCCAGTTCCTCTGGCTAACTGCTCTCTCAAATACCCACACCAAGGAGGACTTTAAGGCCCTCATCACCAAGGTCAAGGATGCTTGCAGGGCGGAAATTTCCGTTCTCCCCCAGGACCTCCAGCATGTTTCTGACAGGGTGGAGGGCCTAGAGGAAGCCCAAAACTCCAGGCAGCCATATGTTGCTCAGCTTCAAAGTACCATTGCTGCCCAATCTGACTTTTTCACTGACCTGTACTCCCATGTCGAGGACCTGGATAATGGGCAGGCGTAACAACAATGTCCATGGGCTTCCTGAGGCCGCTTGGGTGGAGGACTTGCATGCTACCCTGGAAGCTATATTCAATATGATTTCTCACAGAAATATGACCCTCTCACAGAGTCAAGCTGGACCATGCTCATAGGGCCCTCCGCCCTGTTAATGGTCCCCTCCCCGGGACGTAATTTGTTGTGTTGCTGATTCTCAACTAAAGGAAAGTATCATGGCAAAGTCACACTATCTCAAGAACTTTGACGGTGCTCCTATTCAACTATATCAAGACCTCTCCTGGATCACCTTATGTAAAAGGTGGATGCTGCAGCCGCCCCTGTCATCCCTGCGCTCTGCTCAGATCCCCTACAGGTTGTCTTTAACCTTTGCCTTGCAGGCCCGACTGACAGACTCTCTGCTGTACTGAGATCCTTCACCGACCTGCCGGCATTCTGTGAAGCTCTGGACTTGCCAGTCCCCCAACTCGTGTACTGGGGACTCACTCCTCTTTATGTTCTCTCTTTTGTTGTTGCTCCTTTGTCCTCTGATCCCTCCTTTTGTCCTCTGCCCTTTTATCTCTATCTTTTGCTTGTCTTTCCTATTTTCTTTTCTCTTTCTTAGGTCCGGACGGCTGCCGCAGTGGTTCTCCTGGCTCTTTCCATCTCCCATGACTTCTACAAGATTCCATTTTGGTCTGAGTGAGCACCCTTGCACAAATGCTCATTTGTAATGTATATGCTCCCAATACCTCCCAGGTACCTTTTTTGCAACAGGTTTTGTCTCGTTTACATAACTACCCATCCTCGGCGTGGCTTTTGGGTGGTGACTTTAATTTAGTTTTCTCCCCCTTTATTGATCGCCACTCTACTACTGGTGCATTGCCCTCTCCTTCCCAATTGCGCTTATCTACGCTTTTACGGCGCTTGATCCTTTCGGCTTCCTTGTATGACCTCTGGCATATTAATCACCCACTCTTTTACCTTCTACTCTCATCCTCACAAACTACACACTTGCATTGACTATTTCTTTGGTAACCTCCCTATGGTCTCCTGTGCTTCTCGGGAATCTCTCTCTTGGTCTGATCATACCCCGGTCCTTCTCTCTTTCTCCACCTATCTTTGCCGCTGTCACTGGCTTCTTAATGATTCCCAAGACTCGATCCAGGCAAGCATACTCAAGAATTTTGCTAACAATGAAGGCTCTGTGTCTTCTCCAGTGGTGTTGTGGGAGGCCCATAAAGTGCTGGTCAGAGGACATTGTATCAATTTAGGCTCCAGACAGAAACGTGATGCCATGGCTCGCAACTGGGAACTCCGGTCTCAGATAACACTTTTGGAAACCCATCTCTTAACCTCTCCCCCTCTCTCGGTGCTGAAGCGTTTGGTCTCAACACGGTCCCAGTTGAGTGATTTGGCCCTTTATAAGGTTGAACGTCAATTGCTGTATGCGAAGCAACATTTCTATGAAAAGGGTAACAAGGCGCATACTATATTGGCGAGGCAACTGCGAGACCGTGCGGCTGCGAGACCGTGCTGCTGCCAGGTTCCCTCTGCTCTGAGAGACTCTTGCAGTACCCTCCAGCATTATCCCGATGCTCTCTGTTGCCTTTTTTCCGACTACTATTCTCAGCTATATTGCCTTCCCTCTCAACTCCCCTCGGATTCAGGTGAGCATGCCGCAGCGCTTGACTCCTATTTCTATGTAGTTTGACAATGCTTCCTAGGGCTGACAGACTCTGAATACTCCCATGACTCTTGAGTAGCTTTCTGAAGTTCTTAAGACTCTCCCAGTGGGGCGCTCTCCAGACCCAGATGGCTTCACTTATCTGTACTATAAGACCTTTTCCTCCATTCTCCTTCCTAAGCTTGTCCCTCTTTTTAATTCTTTCATGGGGGGGGGCGGGGGATATCCCGCAGTCTTTTCTCCATTCCTCGATTACACTGATTCGCAAACCAGGTAAAGATCCCCATGATTACTCCAGCTACAGACCCATTGCCCTTCTCAATTCTGATTTCAAGCTGTTCTCCAAGGTGTTGGCGAACCGCCTTTGCCACTTTCTCACTGCCCTTGTACACAAGAATCTAGTCAGTTTTATTCAGTGCCAGCAAGGGGGTGATAACTCGAGAAGGGTGGTGGACCTTATAGATGTTGTCAACCGGAGGTTGGACCAAGCTCTCATCCTGAGCTAGGACGATCAAAAGGCCTTTGATAGTTTGGAATGGTTGTTCTTGTTTGCCACTCTCCCAAAATTTGGCATTTCTGGTAACTTCCTTACTGCACTGCGGGGTCTTTACTCCTCTCCCACTGCCTCCCTTAAACTTCCTCATGCCTCTTCCCTGTCCTTCCCACTATTTAACGGTAATAGACAGGGTTGCCCGCTTTCCACCTGATCTTTGCTTTATGCATAGATCCTTTTGCGGCACTGATCCGGGGGGGGGGGGGGGGGGGGGGATCCGGACATCTCGGGTGTGGCTTTCCATGGTCGGGAATTTAAGATTAGCCTTTTTTGCTGACAATGTCTTGCTTTCCCTCACTAACCCCTTATTGTCTCGGCGTTCTCTGTATAAACTCCTCCATGCTTATGGTCTAGTTTCTGGCTATAAGGTCAGCCTCTCTAAGTCTGAAGCTATGCTTCTTAATCTCCCTCCTCCCTTGATTTCCCCTTCTATGGGCTAACTACTCTTTTCGATGGTCTCCCTCTGCTATTAAATATTTGGGTGTGTCCCTCTCTCCCCGCTAATCCTCTTTGTATTCAGCTAACTTCCCTGCTCTTTTTCAGGAATGACGTGCTTTAACCCCTTCCCGCAGAATGTCATATATAAACGCCGGGTTGTGCAGTGCGTTCGCGCATCCCGGCGTTTATAAATGACATGCAGTTAACCCGGCGATGCGCAGCATCGCACGGGTTAACTGGCAGAAGTCCCGCTGTTTCCAGCAGGGGACAACTTCTGCTTCACCCCCAGGACCATCAATTGATGGTCCTGGTCAGCGATCACTGTGATTGGTCCCTGTGGACCAATCACAGTGATCTGGGGTGAAAGTTCAGATCCCCCGCACTGCCCGCCCCTGGAAGTCGGGCAGAACGGGGGACGAAGGCTGCAGGGGCTCGCGGGGACCTGCGGCATTCGGGGGGAACACGTGGGGACCGGCGGACTTACCTGATCCAGCAGCGGGACCGAGGAGCAGCGCGGGACCGGCCACGTGGACGAGCAGCGACGGGTAAGTATGTAGTCCTCAGAGGCAGCAGTGAAGATCTTCACTGCTGCTTCTAGGAGTCTGAAAACTACAACTCCCAGCATGCCTAGACAGCCTTTGGCTGTCTGGGCATGCTGGGAGTTGTAGTTTTGCAACATCTGGAGGGCCTCAGTTTGGAGACCATTGTATAATGGTCTCCAATCTGTGCTCTTCCAGCTGTTGCAAAACTAAAACTCCCAGCATGCACTGACTGTCCAGGCATGCTGGGAGTTTTAGTTAAGCAACATCTGGCCCTTCAGATGTTGCCAAACTACAACTCCCAGCATGCCCTTCAGCTGTCTGGGCATGCTGGGAGTTGTAGTTTTGCAACAGCTGGAGACACACTGGTTGGGAAACATTGTTTCTAACTCAGTGTTTCCTAACCTGTGTGCCTCCAGCTGTTGCAAAACTATAACTCCCAGCATGCACTAAAAGACCATGCATGCTGGGAGTTGTAGTTTTGCTACATCTGGAGGGCCCCAGTTTGGAGACCATTGTATAATGGTCTCCAATCTGTGCTCTTCCAGCTGTTGCAAAACTAAAACTCCCAGCATGCACTGACTGTCCAGGCATGCTGGGAGTTTTAGTTCAGCAACATCTGGCCCTTCAGATGTTGCCGTACTACAACTCCCAGCATGCCCTTCAGCTTTCTGGGCATGCTGGGAGTTGTAGTTTTGCAACAACTGGAGACACACTGGTTGGGAAACATTGTCTGTTTCTAACTCAGTGTTTCCTAACCTGTGTGCCTCCAGCTGTTGCAAAACTATGACTCCCAGCATGCACTAACAGACCATGCATGCTGGGAGTTGTGGTTTTGCAACAGCTGATGCAAGCCCCCCGCCCCGCCACCCCCGTGAATGTACAGGGTACATTCACATGGGCGAGGCTTTTACAGTGGGTTTCTCGCATCTTGAGATGCAGCAAATTTTGCGCTGGGAAACTCGCTGTAATCCCCCGCCCATGTGACTGTACCCTAAAAACACTACACTACACTAACACAAAATAAAATAAAAAGTTAAAAACACTACATATACACATACCCTTACACAGCCCCCCTCCCCCAATAAGAACATCCGGTACACCACTGTTTCCAAAGCAGAGCCTCCAGCTGTTGAAAAACAACAACTCCCAGTATTGTCGGACAGCCGTTGACTGTCCAGGCATGCTGGGAGTTTTGCAACAGCTGGAGGCACCCTGTTTGGGAATCACTGGCGTAGAATACCCCTATGTCCACCCCTATGCAAATCCCTAATTTAGGCCTCAAATGCACATGGCGCTCTCACTTTGGAGCCCTGTCGTATTTCAGGGCAACAGTTTAGGGCCACATATGGGGTATCTCCGTACTCGGGAGAAATTGCGTTACAAGGTTTGGGGGGCTTTTTCTTCTTTAACCCTTCATGAAAAGGAAATGTTGGGGTCTACACCAGAATGTTAGTGTAAATTTTTTTTATTTTTTACACTAACATGCTGATGTTGCCCTATACTTTACATTTTCACAAGAGGTAAAAGGGAAAAAAGCCCCCCAAAATTTGTAACGCAATTTCTCCCGACTACAGAGATACCCCATATGTGAGCGCAAAGTGCTCTGGGTGCGCACAACAAGGCCCAGAAGGGAGAGCGCACCATGTACATTTGAGGTGATTTGCACAGGGGTGGCTGATTGTTACAGCGGTTTTGACAAATGCAAAAAAAAAAAAACCCCACATGTGACCCCATTTCGAAAACGACACCCCTCACGGAATGTAATGAGGGGTGCAGTGAGAATTTACCCCCCACAGGTGTCTGACAGATCTTTGGAACAGTGGTCCATGAAAATGAAAACTTGTACAGCCCACTGTTCCAAAGATCTGTCAGACACCAGTGGGGGGCAAATGCTCACTGTACCCCTTGTTACGTTCCTCAAGGGGTTTAGTTTCCAAAATGGTATGCCATGTGTTTTTTTTTGCTGTTCTGGCACCTTAGGGGCTTCCTAAATGCGACATGCTCCCCGAGCAAAATTTGCTCTCAAAAAGCCAAATATGACTCCTTCTCTTCTGAGCATTGTAGTTCGCCCATAGTGCACTTCAGGTCAACTTATGGGGTACCTCCATACTCAGAAGAGATGGGGTTACAAATTTTGGGGAGTATTTTCTGCTATTAACCCTTGCAAAAAGGTGAAATTAGGGGGGAAACACACATTTTAGTGGAATTTTTTTTTTTTTTTTTACATATGCAAAATTCATGAAACACCTGTGGGGTAATAAGGCTCACTTTATTCCTTATTACATTCCTCAAGGGGTCTAGTTTCCAAAATGGTATGCCATGTGGGTATTTTTTGCTGTTCTGGCACCATAGGGGCTTCCTAAATGCGACATGCCACCCGAGCAAAATTTGCTCTCAAAAAGCCAAATATGACTCCTTCTCTTCTGAGCATTGTAGTTCACCCATAGTGCACTTCAGGTCAACTTATGGGGTACCTCCATACTCAGAAGAGAAGGGGTTACAAATATTGGGGGGTATTTCCTGCTATTAACCCTTGGAAAAATGTGAAATTTGGGGGGAAACACACATTTTAGTGAAAAAAAAATTTTTTTTTTTACATATGCAAAAGTCGTGAAACACCTGTGGGGTATTAAGGCTCACTTTATTCCTTGTTACGTACCTCAAGGGGTCTAGTTTCCAAAATGGTATGCCATGTGAGGGTTTTTTGCTGTTCTGGCACCATAAGGGCTTCCTAAATGCAACATGCCCCCAAAAACCATTTCAGAAAAACGTACTCTCCAAAATCCCCTTATCGCTCTTTCCCTTCTGAGCCCTCTACTGCGCCCACCGAACACTTTACATAGACATATGAGGTATGTGCTTACTCGAGAGAAATTGGGCTACAAATATAAGTATACATTTTCTCCTTTTACCCCTTGTAAAAATTTAAAAATTGGGTCTACAAGAACATGCGAGTGTAAAAAATGAAGATTGTGAATTTTCTCCTTCACTTTGCTTCTATTCCTGTGAAACACCTAAAGGGTTAAAATGATGACTGAATGTCATTTTGAATACTTTGGGGGGTGCAGTTTTTATAATGGGGTCTTTTGTGGGGTATTTCTAATAAGAAGACCCTTCAAATCCACTTCAAACCTGAACTGGTCCCTGAAAAATAGTGAGTTTGAAAATTTTGTGAAAAATTGGAAAATTGCTGCTGAACTTTGAAGCCCTCTGGTGTCTTCCAAAAGTAAAAACTTGTCACTTTTATGATGCAGACATAAAGTAGACATATTGTATATGTGAATAAAATTTTTTTTTATTTGTAATATACATTTTCCTTACAAGCAGAGAGCTTCAAAGTTAGAAAAATGCAAAATTTTCAAATTTTTCATCAAATTTTAGGATTTTTCACAAGGAAAGGATGCAAATTACCACAAAAATTTACCACCATGTTAAAGTAGAATATGTCACGAAAAAACAATCTCGGAATCAGAATGATAACTAAAAGCATTCCAGAGTTATTAATGTTTAAAGTGACAGTGGTCAGATGTGCAAAAAACGCTCTGGTCCTTAAGGCCAAAATGGGCTTGGTCCTGAAGGGGTTAATGGATAAATGGAGGTCCCAGTATTTTTCTTTTTTCGGATGTATTGTGGCGGTGAAGATGACCATCCACCCTAAATTACTCTACTTTTTCGAGACGCTGTCGTAAGAGTCCCTTTAGCTGTGCTATGCTCTTTTCAGTGGGGTATTTTTCAGTTTATTTGGAATGCCAAACATGTCCCTATGTCGGTTATGCTTGCTAGTAGGTTGGGGGGGGGGGGGGGGGGCTGGGCGTCCCTGATGTAGTTAAATATTACTGGGCTGCCCATTTACGCCACTTGGTAGCATGGTTCACTTATCCTGCTTACAGTAAATGGATGGAATTGGAAAAATTGTGGCTGGCCCCGATTCATCCTAATTCCCTCCTGTGGATTTTTCTGCTCCCGTCCCCAGGAGGGCCCCTTCTGGGTCCAATGTTGCTCTCCCGCTATGTGTGGACTTACTGCTCCAGACGGTTTGGGCTTCTTTCCTCTTTTTATCCCTTGCAGTCTTTCTTGCATCATCCTGATTTCTCTCCAGGACTGTCCTTGGATATGGTCAGGGAATGGGGTTCTAGAGGTCTTTTCTGCTGGGCTGATGTAGTTGATCCCCTTACTCGTTCCCTCATGGCTTTTGACCAGTTAGTAGCTCGCTGGGACCTCCCTCCCTCTGAAGAAGCCCACTATATCCAGCTCTGCCATTTCTTGTCCTCCAGGCTGTGCTCATTGACAGTATCTTTACCCATGGGTTTTGAGAGGCTGTGTAGAAGCGGCCCTCAGGTGAAGGGACTACTCTCTAGCATATATTCTTTTTTGCTATCCCCTCCAGATGGACCTCCTCCTTCCCATCGCTATATGAGTCACTGGGATGAGGCTCTCCAGACCACGATAACTATCACTCAATGGCACATTATCTGCGAGCGGGCTGCTATTTGTACGGCCTATAAAGAAACGCAATGCAAAATGCTCATGGGTTGGCGTCATACTCCGGTTCTTCTGAACAAGTTGAATCCTGGCATCCCTCCCCAATGCTGGCGATGCGGTATTGGCCTAGGTACTATTTTCCATATATTTTTTTGGTCTTGCCCACTGGTGGTTCATTTTTGGGTCCAGCTACAGCAAATGATTCGTGCAGTTCAAGGAGTCCTTGTCCCCCTAGACCCTAGGGTCTTTCTCCTGCACCTTTATACCAGAGTTTTATCGAAAAAGCCTTTAAAGCTCTTTCAGCATATAGCCCTGGTGGCTAAAACCCTTATTGCTAAACATTGTAAACAGACCCTGCCTCCCTCAGCTGATGAGCTTAACCCCTTATGGACCAACACAAGTAAACCTGTACGCTCCTGAAAGACCAGGCCTGTTTTTTAAAATCGGGGATGTCTGTCTTTATAAGAAAATAACTCTGGTAACGTTTTGCCAATCACGATAATTCTGACAATGTTTTTTTGTCATAAGTTGTCCTTCATGTACATATAAAAGTAAGCCGATATCATTTGTAGTTTTCTTTTACAATGCAAAAAAATCATGACATTTTAAGAAAAATTAAGATTTTTTGCTATTTTAACACTAATAGGTTGCATATATTTATACTTACTGACCAAATAGTTTATGAAACTTATACATTCAGATGTCTACTTTATTTTGACAGCATTTTTTTGTTTTTAATTCACATTTTAAATTAATTAGAAGCCTAACAATTTAACTTGAAATTTTGAAAATGTGAAAAGTACATCTTTTTTTATGTGCTATGCAAGATTTACAGAAATTTGAAGGTGGTAGAACATAGGAACACCCCCAAATGACCCCATTTTAAAAACTAGAGGTATTCGCTAGGGGGTACAGTGAATATTTTAACACCATAGTTTTTTGGCAGGAATTATTACAAAGTCAGTGTTAAAAATTTAAAATTTGCATTTTTTCACAAATGCATAATTTGTGGGACATATTTTTAGTACATCACTTCTGATATTGCAAGAAATGCACCCTATGTTTTATTAAGCTGCTCGGCCCGTGTTTGGAAATATCCCCCACACCTTTTTGTGTGGCTGGAATGGATACAAAATCAGTGGAAAAATTTAAATTTTCTTTTTTTTTTCACAATTGCATCATTTGTGGGACATATTTTTTGTACATTGCATCTGAAAAGTAGAAATTGCGCCCCATATTTTATTACGCTGTTTGTCCCGTGTTCGGTAATACCCCTGCTTAGACCATATTGGGTTGCATGGCCATATGGTGGGACCCAAAAGGAGAGGAGCCCCATTTGGCTTTCAGGATATCATTATACAAATTATAGAACGCACTTCATCTTGCAAAGCATTCTAGCTGTCAGAACAATACCGCACCCCCAGAAGTGACCCCATTTTCGAAACTACACTCCCTAAAGTATTCACCTAGGGAAAAAGTGAGTACGTTGAGCCCTTATTGTGTGGCTAAAATTATTTCAAAGTCAGTGGAAAAAATAGAAATTAGCTTTTTTTCCCACAAATTCTTTATTTGTGGGACATCATTTTGGTAAGTCGCTTTGAAATGGAGGAAATACGCCCCATATTTTATCACCCTGTTCGTCCCGGGCTGGGCAGTTCCCCTACTTAGGCTATATCTGGTTGCTTGACCGCCTGGTAGGACCAAGAAGGAGAGGAGCCCCCTTTGGCTTTCAGGGCATCATTATATGAATAGTCCCCATTCATACTGCGTTTCTGCAGTACAGGTATCCGTTGTCATGTCAAAAAAGGGATGCCAATGTATACTGTAGCAGTATCATTCAGAAATGAATGGAGCTGCTACAGTATACGTCAGCATCACTCTTTTTGAGGTGATGCTGACGGATACCTCTAACACTGCACAAACGCAGTATGAACGGGACGCAGTGTAGGGGCACAGAGCACATCCCCGGCTTATTTCACACTGCGGATGCCCCCGGCAGCAGTCACAAGGGGCGAGATCACTGCTGCGGCTGGGTAGCTAAGTGTGTCCGCTCATGACTGCCGTCAGGAAATCTGCCGCTATGAGTGGACACACAAAGCTACCTAGCCGCAGCAGGGAGCTCATTATCGTGACTGCTGGCGGGCATCTGCAGCATGTAATATGCTGCGGATGTGCGCCGTGTGATCCTACACATATTTTTATTTTTGATGATATTTATTTAATAAATGTATTTTTATAAATTTTTTTACACTTTTTTTTTTTTTTTTACATTTATTGTCTTTACACTTTCTTTTTTACACTTATTTATTTTATATATTTTTTTTACACTTTTTTTTATGCTTTGGAATACTTAGTATTCCAAAGCATTGCAGATATATGCTGCCTGCCAGTTTTACACTAGCAGGCAGCATATCAGGACGTGCCTCAGGCCCATCCTATCAGGCAATAACTGGGGCAGACCTGGGGGTCCTAGTAAAGACCCCCGGCTGCCCAGGTAAGCAGCAGCACCCCGCGATAGTTGCGGGATGCTACAGGAGAGAGAGAGAGGGAGCCCCCTCCCTCTGTCAAAACTCTTTACAGCTCGCGATCGCTTCCGACCGCGGCTGTAAGGGTTAAACTGCCGGGACCGAAGTTTCTTCTGTCCCGGCAGTAACGCAGGTCCCCGCCCGCCGGGGTTACACACAGCACCCCGCGATCGCGCTGTGGGGTGCTGCAGGGGTGACAGAGGGAGCTCCCTCCCTCTGTCATAACACTTACAGCCAGCGGTCACTTACGACCGCGG
Organism: Hyla sarda; assembly: GCF_029499605.1. NCBI lineage: Eukaryota > Metazoa > Chordata > Amphibia > Anura > Hylidae > Hyla > Hyla sarda. The sequence goes on along the minus strand of NC_079190.1, from coordinate 250,070,299 downwards.
CTGTAAGGGTTAAAATGCCGGGACTGAAGTTTACTTCAGTCCCGGCATTGCGGCAGGGTCCCAGCTGTGTGTTACAGCCTAGTCCCTGCTGCGATCTCGAGGGTGCACTGGGCAGCACCCACGAGAGCCATGGACGAGTATACACGTCCTAATGGCTGAACGTGCATTCAGCCTGGACGTGTATACACGTCCATGGTCCTTAAGGTGTTAAAGCCTGAATCAGAGAAATTTGCTCCCTAGAATCCCTTACTGCTTCCCTAATTAATACTATCCCTTTGTTTTTGTCCATATGGGATCCGTGGGATATATTCACTGACAGGCAGCCTCCATGATCTTACTTTCTCTTCTACTTTCTATCTTACTACTCTTGGCTGGGCTCCTTGTTTTTCTTCTCTTGTTTTCGCCTTTCTCTCCCCTTTACTGTTTTTCTGGTCTCTTCGCCCCTTATGTTTCCCTTTCTTGTGTTGTTGGTTTGTTATTTTGTCTTTTCTTTCCCATTCCCTCCTTCCTCCCTACCCTTCTCCCCCCCCCCACCCACCCCGATATATGTCTCGACCTGATTTAGTCGCATTATTTCCCCTTATTGTCATTGTATTATTACACTTTATTTATGGTGACTTGCTTTGAAGTTAGGTGTTTATGGTAGTTATTGTCCCCAATATTGGCATTTATCTCACAGTCCCTGATGTTTGTTTGCTCCATTTTGTGTACTTGATTATATTTTTTTGTCTTAATCACAAACCTAATAAAAATTTACAGTTGAAAAAAAAAAAATGTGTCAACTATCTAAAGTATAAAAAGATAAATGTTGGTGTAGGACCAGCCTCTGGCATCAGTAGCGAACACAAGAACAGGGGACTGCCATCCCTCCAAACCAGAAATGTAGCTGTAGGAAGGAGATAGGAAACCTGAAGTCAGTATGTTTTACAGTGAACAACATAGTAACATACTTCGTAAGGTTGAAAAAGACCAGTGTCCATCAAGTTCAACCTATGTCCCTACTGAGTTGATCCAGAGGAAGGCAAAAAATTCCTTCCCGACTCCAAATATGACATCAGAATAAATCCCTGGATCAACCTTCTGTCCCTATAAATCTAGTATACATAACATGTAATGTTATTATTCTCTTACAGAGTTCCCCATGACCACCTCCTCAGGCAGAGAATTCCACAGTCTCACTGCTCTTACATTAAGGAACCCCCATCTGTGCTGGTGTAGAAAACTTCTTTCCTCAAGACGTAGAGGATGCCCCATTGTTATAGATACAATCCTGGGTATAAATAGATCATGGGAGAGATCTCTGTACTGTCCCCTGATATATTTATACATGGTTATTAGGTTGCCCCTAAGCCTTCATTTTTCTAAACTAAATAACCCCTATTCAGATAATCTTTCTGGGTACTGTAGTCCTCCCATTCCCCGTATTACTCTGGTTGCCCGTCTATGAACCCTCTCCAGCTCCACTATATCTTTCTTGTACACTGGTGCTCAGTACTGTACACAGTATTCTACGTGTGGTCTGACTAGTGATTTGTACAGCGGTAGATTTCCTTGTCATGGGCATCTATGCCCCTATTGATGCACCCCATGATTATTTGCCTTGCCAGCAGCTGCCGACACTGGTCACTACAGCTAAATTTACTGTTAACTAAGACTCCCAAGTCCTTTTCCATGTCAGTCGTCCCAAGTGTGCTCCCATTTAATACATAATCCTAGCCTGGATTTTTCTTCCCCATGTGCATTACCTTACATTTATCAGTGTTGAACCTCATCTGCCACTTCCCAGCCCAAACTACCAACCTATCCAGATCCATTTGAAACAGTGCACTGTCCTCTATAGTGTTTACCGTTTTACAGAGTTTAGTATCATCTGCAAAGATTGCTACTTTACTATTCAACCCCACTACAAGGTCATTAATGAATATATTAAATAGAATAGGACCCAAGACTGACCCCTGTAGTACCCCCACTAGTCACTCAATCAGAATAAGTATCATTAATAACCACCCTCTGTTTCCTATCACTGAGCCAGTTACTTACCCACTTGCACACAATGAAAATAAAAGGTAAGATTCTACCTGTTGTTCACGTTTCTGCTTGCGGAGTTGGATTCCTTCCTCTTCACGTCGTCTGCGCATCTCCTCTGGGTTTAGAGCCTTGTTCTTATAGCTCTTCATGCGACTATTGTCTTTCCCGGGGCTCGCTATGGAATCTAGAAGGAAGAAAACATATGCATTAGTATTTAACAGTTACAGTTCTTCAATATAAACTTGCATTGCAATTTCTCAAAGAAATACTTACCACCTTTTTAATCACACATACCAACAGGGAGCTGTTTAGCTAAACATACTGCTCAAAAAAAATAAAGGGAGCACTTAAACAACACAATGTAACTCCAAGTCAATCACACTTCTGTGAAATCACACTGTCCACTCAGGAAGCAAAACTGATTGACAATCAATTTCACATGCTGTTGTGCAAATGGAAAAGACAACAGGGGGAAATTATTCACAGATGAAAGGAGGTTCACACTAAGCACACGACAAAGTCTTGAGACGCCGTGGAGAATGTTCTGCTGCCTGCAATATCCTCCAGCATGACCGGTTTGGCGGTGGGTCAGTAATGGTGTGGGGTGGCATTTCTTTGAGGGCCGCACAGCCCTCCATGTGCTTACCAGAGGTAGCCTGCCTGCCATTAAGTATCAAGATGAGATCCTTAGACCCCTTGTTAGACCATATGCTGGTGTGGTTGGCCCTGGGTTCCTCCTAATGCAAGACAATGCTAGACCTCGTTGCTGGAGTGTATCAGCAGTTCCTGCAAGAGGAAGGCATTGATGCTATGCACTGGCCCACCTGTTGCCCAGAACTGAATCCGATTGAGCACATCTGGGACATCATGTCTCGCTCCATCCACCAACGCCATGTTGCACCACAGACTGTCCATTCTCACCTCATCAGGAGCATGCCCAGGCATTGTAGGGAGGTCATGTGGGCACGTGGAGGCCACACACACTACTAAGCCTCATTTTGACTTGTTTTAAGGACATTACATCAAAGTTGGATCAGCCTGGTTTTCCACTTTGATTTTGAGTGTGACTGCATATCCAGACCTCCATGGGTTAATAAATTTGATTTCCATTGATAATTTGTGTGATTTTGTTGTCAGCACATTCAACTATGTAAAGACAAAAGTATTTCACAGGGACGGAGCATAGTGACGTCACGGCTCTGCCGTGTGACGTCACGGCTCCGCCCCCTCAATGTAAGCCTACGGAGGGGGCGTCACGCCCCCTCCGTAGGCTTGCATTGAGGGGGCGGAGCCGTGACATTACAGGGGGTGGAGCCGTGCACGCTCCGGGGGCTGATGCTAACGGGGTGCGGCATGGAAGATCACGGGGGTCCCCAGCGGCGGGACCCCCGCGGTCAGGCATCTTATCCCCTATCCTTTGGATAGGGGATAAGATGTCTTAGCGCCGGAGTACCCCTTTAATTCAAATCTAGGATGTGTTATCTTAGTGTTCCCTTTATATTTTTGAGCAGTGTATATGTAAATCATATTTGTGTTTTAATTCACCATGGAAATTATGTAGTGTACACAGTGCAGCAGAACCTTATCAGAAAAAATAAAAAAAATAAAAAAGGAGGCTGCTGCACCGAAATCTCCCTCTGGAAATTGTGCCATGTGAATTGGACCTTAGGGGTTTTATTTACCGTTGGTATTTATTCAGTATTTTGCCATTTCTTAAAAAGGGTACTACGGGGAGAAAATATTGTGCTAGAAAGTTAAACAGATTTGTACATTACTTCTATTTAAAAATCTGTAGCTGCTGTATGCTCCAGAGGAAGTTGTGTACTCTTTTCAATTCATACAGGTGCTCTTTGCTGCATCCTCTGTCTGTGTCAGGAGTTGTTCAGAGCATAGGCAAAGTCCTATAGCAAATCTGTCCTGCTCTGTGCAGGTCCAAATATAGACACAGGTGGCAGCAGGAAGCATCGTATCTGACTACACAAATTCCTCCAGGGCATACAGCAGCTGATAAGTACTGGAAGGTTGGATATTTTTTAATCAGAGTTATAAATCTGTATAACTTTCTGGCACCAGTTGATTTGAAAACCTTTTTTCCAGTGTACCCCATTCATTAGACACACATGTACCTGCATTTTTACATGCAGTAAAGCACAAGGGTATTTCCTAAGTTCTTTAACACTGAGGAATTCAAGAGGAATTCACAAGGAATAATTTTGGTCAGGAACATGAGCATGTTCTTTCTTCAAGTGGAAAGGAATTCCGCTTGCAGAATTTCCACGGTGTGAACAGGACAGCGGAAAAAACATGAAGTCAATGGGCAGAGGAGATGTGCATTAATTTGGTGCAGAGAATTCAAGAGGAATTAGGCTGGGTTGACACCACGTTTTTCAAATACGGTAACCGTAAACGGTTTTTCGCAAAAAAAACGTATCCGACCGTATCCGAAACCGTATGCATAGAGAATGCATTGTAAACCGTATTCCAAATGTTGTGTACGGCTGCATCCGTTTTGCCTCGGATACGGTTTTGCCGATCTTTCAACCGTAGGCAAAAACGCTGTCGACCACGTTTTTGCCTCCGGTTGAAAAACCGTATGCGAACCGAATGCAGTTCTTTTAACATTGTTGTCTATGAGAACCGTACACAGAATTTCAGAATACGGTTGCACACGGTTTTTCTAATCTGTTTTTAGTGTTGACACATGTGCAGAAGGAATTTCAATAGAACAATAGTAACTTTATTAAATTGCTTGAAAACTAATTCCAACAAAATAGCAAAACCGTTGGCAAAAACTGATGCAAACGGAGAGAACCGTACAGGGAAAAAACGTATACGTTTTAATTTGGAGTCATACGGTTGTATACGGTTTTTGCCATACGTTTTTTTTGCGGAAAACTGTATAGGGTAACCGTATTTGAAAAACGTGGTGTGAACCCAGCCTTACTCAGTGTGAACGGGTCCTTAGGCTTACAGATTCAAAATACATTAGAATACAAAAAACAAAACCCTTCTCTTCTGAGTGAAGACATTACATTAGTTTACCTGTGGCCACGTATTCCATTGCCAGAGGTCGTGTTCACTGGCAGGTCTTGCACAAGTCTCCTTTTAGTGCCCACATTGCAATGGGCAGAGGTTCTGGTTTGCTGAACATATACTTGCTGGTTTGAGCACTATACTTTTCCTGTGCACTGTAGCTGAAGCACTAACTATACGTCGCTTATTGACAGTGCTGAGAAGTCCTGAAATGATGCAGCGTGTAACATACTCCTTGTCCTCTGTTTTAGGAGGAGGACTGGAAGAAGGTGGACCCCACGGGATGTATGGTTTAATAAAACTACAACAACTATTTGTAATAATAAACATGTGGACACAAACAGTTAGTGGGATAACCCCTGGTTTAGGCTGGGTTCACACTACGTTTTCCCCCATACGGGAGCGCATACGGCAGGGGGGAGCTAAAACCTCGCGCTCCCGTAGGTCACCGTATGCGCTCCCGTATGTCATTCATTTCAATGAGCCGACCGGAGTGAAACGTTCGGTCCGGTCGGCTCATTTTTGCGCCGTATGTGCTTTTACACCCGGACCTAAAACTGTGGTCAACCACGGTTTTAGGTCCGGTTGTAAAAGCGCATACGGCGCAAAAATGAGCCGACCGGACCGAACGTTTCACTCCGGTCGGCTCATTGAAATGAATGACATACGGGAGCGCATACGGTGACATATGGGAGCGCGAGCTTTTAGCTCCCCCCTGCCGTATGCGCTCCCGTATGGGAGAAAACGTAGTGTGAACCCAATAAGAGATTGACATTTTTAAAAGGTGTATGAGTAAGGCTGAGTTCACACTACGTTTTTGCCTTACTGTTTTCAATCCATTTTTCTAAAGAAAACCGTATGGCTAAAAACGGATGGAACAGAATGGAAAAAAGTAAACCGTATGCGTTTTTAAACAGTATACTGTTTTTAAAAGTGCATACAGTTCCGTCAGTTTTTATAGAAAAAAAAAAAAACATACGTTTTTGAAAATTTTGTCCATTTCGGAGGTGTCTTGGGTGGGGACTTTAGGATTCAAATGCGCATGTGCAAAATAAAAACGTATACGTTTTTCCCGTATGGAACCGTATACATGTGCGTTTCCCATTGACGTCCATGTTAAAAAAACGTATGCGGTTGCAGTACGGTTTTTAAACCGGAGACAAAATCGTGGTCAACCACGGTTTTGACTCCGGTTTAAAAACCGTACTGCAACCGCATACGTTTTTTTTTTTTTTTTTAACATGGACATCAATGGGAAACGCACATGTATACGGTTCCATACAGGAAAAAGGTATACGTTTTTACTTTGCACATGCGCATTTGAATCCTAAAGTCCCCACCCAAGACCCCTCCCATTAAAAATGGACAACATTTTCAAAAATGTATGGTTTTTTTTTCTATAAAAACTGACGGAACTGTATGCACTTTTAAAAACAGTATACTGTTTAAAAACGCATACGGTTTACTTTTTTCCATACTGTTCCATTCGTTTTTTTGCCATACGGTTTTCTTTAGAAAAACGGATTGAAAACAGTATGGCAAAAACGTAGTGTGAACCCAGCCTTACTCCGGTGGAAAAAATATTTTTTTAAATCAACTCACGCCAGAAAGTTCCAGTACTTATCAGCTACTATATGCTCCACAGGAAGTTCTTTTCTTTCTGGAATTCTTTTTAGTCTGACCACAGTGCTCTCTGCTGACACCTATGTCCATAGTACAATGGTCCATCAACATACGATGGTAATCTGTTCCAAATGGACCATCGTTTGTTGAAACCATCGTATGTTGAGGGATCCGTGCAATGTAAAGTATAGGACAGTGGTCTCCAACCTGCGGACCTCCAGATGTTGCAAAACTACAACTCCCAGCATGCCCGGAAAGCCGTTGGCTGTAAGGGCATGCTGGGAGTTGTAGTTTTGCAACATCTGGAGGTCCACAGGTTAAAGACCACTGGTATTGGAGGTTATACTCACGTGTCCCCGCCGCTCCGGACCGTCACCGCTGCCCTGGATGTCGCCCTCCATCGCTGTCGCAGCGTCCCCGGGGTGTCCCCGACGCTCCGGGACGGTCTCTGCTGCCTGGGAACATCGCGCTCTGTCGCCGCCATCACGTCGCTACGCACGCTGCTCCTATTGGATGACGGGACGGCGAGTGCGGCGAAGTGATGACGACGAAGGAGAGCAACAGCGATGCAGGGGATCCCGAGGAGTACGCTACGGAGCGCAGAGGACAGGTAAGTGATCGTTAGCGGACCACACGGGGCACCGTTAACGGCTATCCGGTGGTAGCTGAAGCAGTCTGCGCTGCCGGATATCGGTTTATGCGATGGCCCGACATACAAAAGCATTGTATGTTAATGCTGCCTTCAACATGCGATGGCCTCTGAGAGACCCTCACATGTTGAAATTATCGTATGTCGGGGCCATCGTAGGTCGGGGGGGTTCACTGTACAAGCAAATCCCCATAGCAAACATCTCTTGCTCTGGACAGTTCCTAATACGGACAGAGGTGTAAGCAGAGAGCACTGTGGTCAGACTGAAAAGAAATCCAGAAAGAAATACAACATCTGTGGAGCATACATCAGCTGATAACTACTGGAAGGATTAAGATTTTTAAATAGAAGTAGTTTACAAATCTGTATAACTTTCTGGTACCAGTTGATTTAAAAAAAATAGTTTTTCACTGAAGTACCCCTTTAAGTCTTTCATGATTATATATCTACATGTCCCCCCCCCCCCTCACTTTTAAACATTTATGGCACATCTATGTACCAGTTAAGCACATCAGAGCACACACAACCTCTCCATTAATTCCCTGTCTAGATGTAACTGCGGTCAGATGACCCAACTTCAAGAGTCCATTATACAACTGTCCTAGGTAGGGATCTCCCGCTGGGTTCACACCACGTTTTTGCAATACAGTTCCCATATAAGTTTTCAATTTAAAAACCGTACGGAACCGTATTGAAAACCGTATGCATTGACTCTCCATTGAAAACCGTATGGCAAAAGATGCATCAGGTTGCGTGCGTTTTGCATCCTGTAAGGTTTTGTCATTTTTTTTCCTGTACCCAAAACCGTAGCCTACCACAGTTTTTGGTCCAGGTGAAAAACCGTAGTGAAACGTATACGTTTTTTTTTTTGTTTTTTTTTGTTTTTACATGGGAGTCAATGGGAACAGTATGTGCACACGGTTCCATCCTGTTTTTAACATACGATTTTTGACTGTTTTTTTTCTTGGAATTTCAATCAAAGAAGTGAAAATGTATTCATAATGGAATGAAAAGTTAAAATCATATACATTTTTTTCTTAAAAAACGGATGCAACCAGACGTTTTGCAAACCGTATACGGATTAAAATTTGTACACACGTTTTGATACAGTTTAGTCAGGTTTTGAGGAATCTTTTTTTTTTATAATTTTTTTTTTTTTTTTAATCAAAAACCTAATACGGGAACTGTATTGCAAAAACGTGGTGTGAACCCAGCCGTACCCAGGGTTTCCCAACCAGGGTACCTCCAGCTGTTGCCAAACTACAACTCCCAGCATGCCCGGACAGCCTTTGGCTGTCCAGGCATGCTGGGAGTTGTAGTTTGGCAACAGCTGGAGGCACCCTGGTTGGGAAACACTGCCCTTACCTATTAGAAATGGAAACTCCTTCTAGGGTCTATTTACACGTATAGTTTTCTGTGCATATTTGATGCGCAGGATTTGAAGCTACAGATGTAAACTAAATGACTGAACACAGCTTCAAATCCTGCACATCAAATATGGGCAGGATACTGTACGTGTGAATAGACCCTTAAAGGGAACCTGTCACAAGATTTTACCCTAAATAACTGGTGGCAACACATTATATGGGGCAAAATTACCTCTCACACTATATCCTGCAATCCTCCTGAGCGTTCGTGATGGTGAAGAAAAATAGTTTTACAAATGTCCTGCAATGTATAGTAACAAGGCCCAAGTGGCATCCAGAGGTAGTCATGGCCCCAAGCTGTAATTACTCGTACTCATGTGTGATTGACAGCTCGGGCACCGCTGACATCACCGCTCTGCTCCCTTTTCCTCACCAAAGTCTTGCGCAGGCCCAGAAGCAGCACTACCCCTATGTATAAAATGAGCAGAGTGGTGGCATGGGCAGTGCCCAGGCTGTCAATCACGCTTGAGGAGTGATTACATCTGGAGTGCCAGGATGCCGCACTCCTTGGGCTTCCTAACCATACAGAGTAGGACATCTTTTAAAACTATTTTTCTACATCAGGATAAGGTACAAAGCTTTATTATTTTTTTTTTTTAACCCTATATTGCCAACAGTTATATATTGTAAAATCTAGTCACTAAACTGTCTCCCAACTCCTTCAGGCTGCATACAATTTGACTGAGAGAGATCACATGGTCACATTCATGTTCATGTCCGTCAAAGGTGTACATTATGGCGTGTGTTTAGGGGCCATCCCAATGCATGGTAGTAAACTTGAAGATAGATAACGCACATATACACTGTAAGGTCAAACCTTCCTGATCCATACGTGACCTAGATCTGTCATACACCATAGGTGGCTCTAAGTTGTATAAGGAATGATTCACAATCACGTCTGTCTGTGATATGGCAGTGTTTCCCAAGCAGTGTGCCTCCAGCTGTTGCAAAACTACAACTCCCAGTGGGGATGCTAAGCCCCTGGACCTCATTCTGAACACAGACGTGTAGTGCTGGGAGTTGTAGTGTTGAGAAACACTGTGATATAGGTATAAAGCTTCTCTGACATCACCCACATGCTGCCCCCTCAAACATGGAGACTGACAAGAACAGATGTATGGGCTATAGCCCCTCCTATGCCTACTTCATATTGGAGGAAGGATACAGGGGTGCGGGATAGATCCCCCTAGTACTAGGGCAGCAGCCTCCAGCACCTGGGGGGGGGGGGGGGGGGGGGGGATGCTAAGCCCCTGGAACTCATTCTGAACACAGACGTGTAGTGCTGGGAGTTGTAGTGTTGAGAAACACTGTGATATAGGTATAAAGCTTCTCTGACGTCACCCACATGCTGCCCCCTCAAACATGGAGACTGACAAGAACAGATATATAAGCTATAGCCCCTCCTATGCCTACTTCACATGGGAGGAAGGGTACAGGGGTGCGGGATAGATTCCCCCTAGTACTAGGGCAGCAGCCTCCAGCACCTGGGGGTGGGGGATACTAAGCCCCTGGACCTCATTCTGAATACAGACGTGTAGTCCGTGCAGTGCCATGCAATATACCGTCATTTTATCGTCACATGTCCATTTACCCCACCTCTAGCTCGTCCCCAAATCTCACCCATGCTGCCCCCGGTCTGTCAGGGCCTCTCCCGGCTCCTCTGGGACAATATGTCTGACTAACGGAAGCCTCGGGATGACAATCTAAGGCGCGGAGCGAAGTTGCGTAGGTTAACGTCACCAAATCTTGTACGTTGCGTATCACGACGACTGCTACGTGCGTTCCAACTTCTTAAAGCTACAGGGTTCTATTGATGGGTGTTTTTTTTTATCCTTTAGTGTTTATCTACTCTCTGAGTAGTAAAGGGTATCTCAATGAACCGATAGGCGATTCGTTCCGATCTCTTTGTGTTGGATTTCCCGGCAGTCAGAGGGATTCTGTAGAGGGCGCTATCACCCAGCATCAAAGATTGCTCACTTCCTGCATGTGACAGTGAGCAATCGGTTCCTGTTACAATGAAGGGATGATTATATTATAATGGCATTTTCAGATTTCAGAACCGGAATCGTGCAAAAAGCTGTAATACAATGAAAGATGGCAAGCAGATATATATAAACTGATGGGAAGCATAGCTAACATACAATGAAATGGACTGTAAACTGATGGGAAGCATAGCTAACATACAATGAAATGGGCTGTAAACTGATGGCAAGCATAGATAACATACAATGAAATGGGCTGTAAACTGATGGCAAGCATAGCTAGCATACAATGAAATGGACTGTAAACTGATGGCAAGCATAGCTAACATACAATGAGGAGATGGACTGTAAACTGATGGCAAGCATAGCTAACATACAATGAGGAGATGGACTGTAAACTGATGGGAAGCATAGCTAACATACAATGAGGAGATGGACTGTAAACTGATGGGAAGCATAGCTAACATACAATGAGGAGATGGACTGTAAACTGATGGGAAGCATAGATAACATACAATGAGGAGATGGACTGTAAACTGATGGGAAGCATAGCTAACATACAATGAGGAGATGGACTGTAAACTGATGGCAAGCATAGCTAACATACAATGAGGAGATGGACTGTAAACTGATGGGAAGCATAGCTAACATACAATGAGGAGATGGACTGTAAACTGATGGGAAGCATAGCTAACATACAATGAAATGGACTGTAAACTGATGGGAAGCATAGCTAACATACAATGAAATGGGCTGTAAACTGATGGCAAGCATAGATAACATACAATGAGGAGATGGACTGTAAACTGATGGCAAGCATAGCTAACATACAATGAGGAGATGGACTGTAAACTGATGGCAAGCATAGCTAACATACAATGAGGAGATGGACTGTAAACTGATGGCAAGCATAGCTAACATACAATGAGGAGATGGACTGTAAACTGATGGCAAGCATAGCTAACATACAATGAGGAGATGGACTGTAAACTGATGGCAAGCATAGCTAACATACAATGAGGAGATGGACTGTAAACTGATGGCAAGCATAGCTAACATACAATGAGAAGATGGACTGTAAACTGATGGCAAGCATAGCTAACATACAATGAGGAGATGGACTGTAAACTGATGGGAAGCATAGCTAACATACAATGAGGAGATGGACTGTAAACTGATGGGAAGCATAGCTAACATACAATGAAATGGACTGTAAACTGATGGGAAGCATAGCTAACATACAATGAAATGGGCTGTAAACTGATGGCAAGCATAGCTAACATACAATGAAATGGACTGTAAACTGATGGCAAGCATAGATAACATACAATGAAATGGACTGTAAACTGATGGCAAGCATAGCTAGCATACAATGAAATGGACTGTAAACTGATGGCAAGCATAGCTAACATACAATGAGGAGATGGACTGTAAACTGATGGCAAGCATAGCTAGCATACAATGAAATGGACTGTAAACTGATGGCAAGCATAGCTAACATACAATGAGGAGATGGACTGTAAACTGATGGCAAGCATAGCTAACATACAATGAGGAGATGGACTGTAAACTGATGGGAAGCATAGATAACATACAATGAGGAGATGGACTGTAAACTGATGGCAAGCATAGCTAACATACAATGAGGAGATGGACTGTAAACTGATGGGAAGCATAGCTAACATACAATGAAATGGACTGTAAACTGATGGGAAGCATAGCTAACATACAATGAAATGGGCTGTAAACTGATGGCAAGCATAGATAACATACAATGAGGAGATGGACTGTAAACTGATGGCAAGCATAGCTAACATACAATGAGGAGATGGACTGTAAACTGATGGCAAGCATAGCTAACATACAATGAGGAGATGGACTGTAAACTGATGGCAAGCATAGCTAACATACAATGAGGAGATGGACTGTAAACTGATGGCAAGCATAGCTAACATACAATGAGGAGATGGACTGTAAACTGATGGCAAGCATAGCTAACATACAATGAGAAGATGGACTGTAAACTGATGGCAAGCATAGCTAACATACAATGAGGAGATGGACTGTAAACTGATGGGAAGCATAGATAACATACAATGAGGAGATGGACTGTAAACTGATGGGAAGCATAGCTAACATACAATGAGGAGATGGACTGTAAACTGATGGCAAGCATAGCTAACATACAATGAGGAGATGGACTGTAAACTGATGGGAAGCATAGCTAACATACAATGAGGAGATGGACTGTAAACTGATGGGAAGCATAGCTAACATACAATGAAATGGACTGTAAACTGATGGGAAGCATAGCTAACATACAATGAAATGGGCTGTAAACTGATGGCAAGCATAGCTAACATACAATGAAATGGACTGTAAACTGATGGCAAGCATAGATAACATACAATGAAATGGACTGTAAACTGATGGCAAGCATAGCTAGCATACAATGAAATGGACTGTAAACTGATGGCAAGCATAGCTAACATACAATGAGGAGATGGACTGTAAACTGATGGCAAGCATAGCTAACATACAATGAGGAGATGGACTGTAAACTGATGGCAAGCATAGCTAACATACAATGAGGAGATGGACTGTAAACTGATGGCAAGCATAGCTAACATACAATGAGGAGATGGACTGTAAACTGATGGCAAGCATAGCTAACATACAATGAGGAGATGGACTGTAAACTGATGGCAAGCATAGCTAACATACAATGAGGAGATGGACTGTAAACTGATGGCAAGCATAGCTAACATACAATGAGGAGATGGACTGTAAACTGATGGGAAGCATAGCTAACATACAATGAGGAGATGGACTGTAAACTGATGGCAAGCATAGCTAACATACAATGAGGAGATGGACTGTAAACTGATGGGAAGCATAGCTAACATACAATGAGGAGATGGACTGTAAACTGATGGGAAGCATAGCTAACATACAATGAGGAGATGGACTGTAAACTGATGGGAAGCATAGCTAACATACAATGAAATGGGCTGTAAACTGATGGCAAGCATAGCTAACATACAATGAAATGGACTGTAAACTGATGGCAAGCATAGATAACATACAATGAAATGGACTGTAAACTGATGGCAAGCATAGCTAGCATACAATGAAATGGACTGTAAACTGATGGCAAGCATAGCTAACATACAATGAGGAGATGGACTGTAAACTGATGGCAAGCATAGCTAACATACAATGAGGAGATGGACTGTAAACTGATGGCAAGCATAGCTAACATACAATGAGGAGATGGACTGTAAACTGATGGCAAGCATTGCTAACATACAATGAGGAGATGGACTGTAAACTGATGGGAAGCATAGATAACATACAATGAGGAGATGGACTGTAAACTGATGGGAAGCATAGATAACATACAATGAGGAGATGGACTGTAAACTGATGGCAAGCATAGCTAACATACAATGAGGAGATGGACTGTAAACTGATGGCAAGCATAGATAACATACAATGAGGAGATGGACTGTAAACTGATGGCAAGCATAGCTAACATACAATGAAATGGACTGTAAACTGATGGGAAGCATAGCTAACATACAATGAAATGGGCTGTAAACTGATGGCAAGCATAGCTAGCATACAATGAAATGGACTGTAAACTGATGGCAAGCATAGCTAACATACAATGAGGAGATGGACTGTAAACTGATGGGAAGCATAGCTAACATACAATGAGGAGATGGACTGTAAACTGATGGCAAGCATAGCTAACATACAATGAAATGTGCTGTAAACTGATGGGAAGCATAGCTAGCATACAATGAGGAGATGGAGTGTAAACTGATGGCAAGCATAGCTGGTTGATCATGTCCCCCCCCCCCCCTTAAAAGGGGTGGGGACCGTGTAAGTCTATTAAAAAAGAAGGAACTTAAATGGATTTTCCAACTCCATACCCTCAAACCAGAGGGTCTGAATGTTGACTTTAAGGTAACACATGCTATTTGTAAAGCCTAACTGTTTGAGATACCAATGACACACCCTGATCTGTATACTAAGTGTTTTCTTAATTTAATATTTTTTATATATATATACACTATATCACATTATTAATACCCTTTTTTTGTCTGTATCTGTTCTGATCCAGGTCCGACGTGGAAACCCGACCAGATCTCCATCATCCACCTGAAAATTGAAACCTCCATTAGGATTATTCTCCTTTTTAAAAAAAAAAAATTCACAATTTATGTTGGGCCAAGATGTGGACTCCAATTTAATTAGAGTGGTGTTTACCTATCATGGAGAGCTGGTTGTTGTGGACTGGCTAGACATCCATCAGGTACATTAAATCTTCATATCAGGGGCCAGTGTTTTTCCGCTATATCTATACCGTTTAGGTGGTCTAGCAAAGGTTACGGTGCACTGGTGAACAACCCCGAACATTGGGGAGCCAATCACCAGTTGCGCTGACACCGTGGGCCCGCTGGGAGAAGTACTGGCAACACAGGGACTATGTCAAGCCTTAAACTGTCCACTTTCCAGCACCTAAGATGGCGGACCGGGAGCTCAAGATGCCGAGGCGCAGGCGCGAGCTCGGTCGACAAGTGCGCAGGCGCCAATACCCCGAGAGAGGGCCTGCCAACACCTAAGATGATCTGAAGTCTCCAGCCGGAACACCACGCATGCGTAAGTTGGAATACCACAGGCCTGTGAACCGGAAGCTTGGATCCGGTCACCGGAAACTACTACAGCCGGCAAGAACGCCGATCACCCACGATATTGTTTTTTCGTTCCTATGGAGGAGTCAGGGGTATGTTTGAGATCTTTATGTTCGGGTCCCACGTCCGGGACTGGAGGTATGGACTGATCGACACGGAACATTCTTATATATAACACTGTACTGCATAGTAATTGTATATTGTGCGTTAAGCACGAGTGTTTTGTTTTTTTACACTATATTTGATGTTACACTTAATTTTGCAGTAGAATATGGTTCCCTGTACATGGGATGTATAGAGGACCATTACTGTGAACCTACTTTGTTTGTTTACACATGTTAATTATTGCACGCCCACAGGAAGTGAGGTCACTTTGTCTCTCCTTATTTAAAGCACGTATTATGTAACTTACACTGCTTGAGGACGGCCACGTGAGGTGGTTGAAACGTCGCTATTGCATCTTGGTGATAAATAAAAGTCACTATTTTCACTACGCTGGAGTGCTGCTGCGTCTACTTGGTTGCTGTAACATACAATGAGGAGATGGAATGTAAACTGATGGGAAGCATAGCTAACATACAATGAGGAGATGGACTGTAAACTGATGGGAAGCATAGCTAACATACAATGAGGAGATGGACTGTAAACTGATGGGAAGCATAGCTAACATACAATGAGGAGATGGACTGTAAACTGATGGGAAGCATAGCTAACATACAATGAAATGGACTGTAAACTGATGGGAAGCATAGCTAACATACAATGAGGAGATGGACTGTAAACTGATGGGAAGCATAGCTAACATACAATGAAATGGACTGTAAACTGATGGGAAGCATAGCTAACATACAATGAAATGGGCTGTAAACTGATGGCAAGCATAGCTAACATACAATGAGGAGATGGACTGTAAACTGATGGCAAGCATAGCTAACATACAATGAAATGGACTGTAAACTGATGGCAAGCATAGCTAACATACAATGAGGAGATGGACTGTAAACTGATGGGAAGCATAGCTAACATACAATGAAATGGACTGTAAACTGATGGCAAGCATAGGTAGCATACAATGAGGAGATGGACTGTAAACTGATTGGAAGCATAGCTAGCATACAATGAAATGGACTGTAAACTGATGGCAAGCATAGCTAACATACAATGAAATGGGCTGTAAACTGATGGCAAGCATAGCTAACATACAATGAGGAGATGGACTGTAAACTGATGGGAAGTGTTACGCCGAGCGCTCCGGGTCCCCGCTCCTCCCCGGAGCGCTCGCTACACTCTCTCCGCTGCAGCGCTCCGGTCAGATCCACTGACCCGGGGCGCTGCGATTCTGCTTCCAGCCGGGATGCGATTCGCGATGCGGGTAGCGTCCGCTCGCGATGCGCACCCCGGCTCCCGTACCTGACTCGCTCTCCCTCGGTCCTGTCCCGGCGCGCGCGGCCCCGCTCCCTAGGGCGCGCGCGCGCCGGGTCTTTGCGATTTAAAGGGCCACTGCGCCGCTGATTGGCGCAGTGATTCCAATTAGTGTCTTCATCTGTGCACTTCCCTATATCACCTCACTTCCCCTGCACTTCCCTGCCGGATCTTGTTGCCATTGTGCCAGTGAAAGCGTTCCTTGTATGTTCCTAGCCTGTGTTCCAGACCTCCTGCCGTTGCCCCTGACTACGATCCTTGCTGCCTGCCCCGACCTTCTGCTACGTCCGACCTTGCTTCTGTCTACTCCCTTGTACCGCGCCTATCTTCAGCAGCCAGAGAGGTTGAGCCGTTGCTAGTGGATACGACCTGGTCACTACCGCCGCAGCAAGACCATCCCGCTTTGCGGCGGGCTCTGGTGAAAACCAGTAGTGACTTAGAACCGATCCACTAGCACGGTCCACGCCAATCCCTCTCTGGCACAGAGGATCCACTACCCGCCAGCCGGCATCGTGACAGGAAGCATAGATAACATACAATGAAATGGACTGTAAACTGATGAAAAGCATAGATAACATACAATGAGGAGATGGACTGTAAACTGATGGGAAGCATAGATAACATACAATGAAATGGACTGTAAACTGATGGCAAGCATAGCTAGCATACAATGAAATGTGCTGTAAACTGATGGCAAGCATAGCTAACATACAATGAGGAGATGTACTGTAAACTGATGGCAAGCATAGATAACATACAATGAGGAGATTGACTGTAAACTGATGGGAAGCATAGATAACATACAATGAAATGGACTGTAAACTGATGGCAAGCATAGCTAGCATACAATGAAATGTGCTGTAAACTGATGGCAAGCATAGCTAGCATACAATGAGGAGATGGGCTGTAAACTGATGGGAAGCATAGATAACATACAATGAAATGGACTGTAAACTGATGGGAAGCATAGCTAACATACAATGAGGAGATGGACTGTAAACTGATGGCAAGCATAGATAACATACAATGAGGAGATGGACTGTAAACTGATGGGAAGCATAGCTAACATACAATGAAATGGACTGTAAACTGATGGCAAGCATAGCTAACATACAATGAGGAGATGGACTGTAATTTGATGGCAAGCATAGCTAACATACAATGAAATGGACTGTAAACTGATGGGAAGCATAGCTAACATACAATGAAATGGGCTGTAAACTGATGGCAAGCATAGCTAACATACAATGAGGAGATGGACTGTAAACTGATGGCAAGCATAGATAACATACAATGAGGAGATGGACTGTAAACTGATGGCAAGCATAGCTAACATACAATGAGGAAATGGACTGTAAACTGATGGCAAGCATAGCTAACATACAATGAGAAGACGGGCTGTCTAGACATAACTGCAGTAGCTGACCCAACAGTAGTCTATTCTACTATTGTGCTAGGTAGGGATCTCCCTTACGCTGGGTTCACACCACGTTTTGTTAAATACGGTTCCTGTATACGGCTGGGAGGAGGGGGGCGGGGCTTAATCGTGGCACCCCGCACCCAGCCGTATTCGGGAACCGTATTTAATGCATGTCTATGAGCCGACCGGAGTGAACCGCAGCCTCCGGTCGGCTTTGTTTTCGGCCGTATGCGGTTTCCCTACCGCAGGCAAAAACGTGGTCGACCGCATTTTTGCCTACGGTCGGGAAACCGTATACGGCCGAAAACGAAGCCGACCGGAGGCTGCGGTTCACTCCGGTCGGCTCATAGACATGCATTAAATACGGTTCCCGAATACGGCTGGGTGCGGGCGCCACGATTAAGCCCTGCCCCCCTCCTCCCAGCCGTATAAGGGAACCGTTTTTAACAAAACGTGGTGTGAACCCAGCCTTACCCAGTGTTTTCCAACCAGGGTGTCTCCAGCGGTTACCAAACTACAATTCCCAGCATGCCTCGCTGTTTGGGAAACACTGCCCTCCCCTTAGAAATGGAAACTCATTCTAGGGTGTATTCACACGTACAGTATTCTGCGCATATTTGATGTGCAGGATTTGAAACTACAGAATTCAATGTAAATTAAATGACTGAACACAGCTTCAAATCCTGCACATCAAGTATGGACAGTATATGTGAATAGACCCTTAAAGGGAACCTGTCACCAGATTTTACTCTAAATACAGTTGCAAGAAAAAGTATGTGAACCCTTTGGAATTATATGGATTTCTGCACAAATTGGTCATAAAATGTGATCTGATCTTCATCTAAGTCAGAACAATAGACAATCACAGTCTGCTTAGACTAATAACACACAAATAATTAAATGTTACAATGTTTTTATTGAACACACCATGTAAACATTCACAGTGCAGGTGGAAAAAGTATGTGAACCCTTGGATTTAATAACTGGTTGAACCTCCTTTGGCAAGAATAACTTCAACCAAATGTTTCCTGTAGTTGCAGATCAGACGTGAACAACGGTCAGGAATAATTCTTGAACATTCCTCTTTACAGAACAGTTTCAGTTCATCAATATTCTTGGCATGTCTGGTGTGAATCGCTTTCGTGAGGTCATGCCACAGCATCTCAATCGGGTTGAGGTCAGGACTCTGACTGGGCCAATCCAGAAGCTGTATTTTCTGTTTAAGCCATTCTGTTGTTGATTTACTTCTATGCTTTGAGTCATTGTCCTGTTGCAACACCCATCTTCTGTTGAGCTTCAGCTGGTGGACAGATGGCTTAAGTTCTCCTTCAAAATGTCTTGATAAACTTGGGAATTAATTTTTCCTTCGATGATAGCAATCCGTCCAGGCCCTGACGCAGCAAAGCAGCCCCAAACCATGATGCCCCCACCAACATACTTCACAGTTGGGATGAGGTTTTGATGTTGGTGTGCTGTACCTCTTTTTCTCCACACATGGTGCTGTGCGTTTCTTCCAAACAACTAAACTTTGGTTTCATCTGTCCACAGAATATTTTGCCAGTACTGCTGTGGAACATCCAGGTGCTCTTGTGCAAACTGTAAATGTGCAGCAATGTTTTTTTTTGGACAGCAGTGGCTTCCACTGTGGTATCCTCCCATGAAATCCATTCTTGTTTAGTCCAAAAAGACAGAAAAGCAAAACGCGGATCACTCACCACAATTCCAATGCTGTGTACCTTATTCAAAAGCGTAGACGGTGGATTTACATGGACGGATGGAAAGGCAGGGCAGTAGGTGTTGTGGAGCCCGTCCGGAGCGACGGCGCCGTTTCACGCCCTCTGGGAGTTTCCTCATTTGGTCAATTCCGGGCCTGAGAAAACGCAGCAGTCGCTCCTGTCGGGGCTCCACAACACCTACTGCCCTGCCTTTCCATCCGTCCATGTATAGCCACCGTCTACGCTTTTGAATAAAGTACTTTTCTATCTTTTTGTATATATCGTTTTGCTCCACTTTGTCAGCGTGAGCACTACCAATACACCAGCTAATGTGAACTAGCGCTTAGCCTACTGACCACATCAAGGACAATCAGCCATCCCAGAGCAGTGCCAGGTGTTTCTTTACTTAGTGTGTGTATACATTTTTGTTTAGTGTTTTACGTATCATAGATTCACTAACGGGGATGTTAGCATATGCCAGAGACTTTTGGAAGTCTTTAGCAGACACTCTAGGATTCTTCTTCGCCTCATTGAGCAGTCTGTGCTGTGCTCTTGCAGACATCTTTACAGTTCCCGTCCCCAGGAAGCAGCATGAAGATTGCAGGGGACAACAGTGAGGCCGATACCGGAGCAACGTAGGAAGGTGAGTCAAAGTTTATTTTATTTTTGCAGCCCGGGCACAGGAATATGTAAAATTAATCAGTACAGATGTCCTTTATTAATCATTTCCAGTGCCACGGCACGCAACTCATTCATTTAAAGCGCCAGTCGCTCACAGGAGGATGGGGGGAGCAGTGCCCGCGGGTCACATATGATTAGGGGCACAGCGCTGTGGCTAATAATTCATTCATTCAAAGGGGGGGAGGGGCCTGACTGGTATTGCGGTATAGGAAAAATTGGTATGAATCGGTAGATCGCCCAGCACTATGAGGCAACACTCACATCAAGCAATGCTTCTTGAAAAGCAAACCCAGAACTGGTGTTGGTTTTTATAGGATAGGGCAGCTGTAACAAACACCTTCAATCTCATCTCATTGATTGGAATCCAGTTGGATGACACCACACTCCAATTAGCTCTTGGAGATGTCATTAGTCTAGGGGTTCACATACTTTTGCCACCTGCACTGTGAATGTTTACATGGCATGTTCAATAAAAACATTGTAACATTTAATTATTTGTGTGTTATTAGTCTAAGCAGACTGTGATTGTCTATTGTTGTGATTTAGATGAAGATCAGATCACATTTTATGACCAATTTGTGCCGAAATCCATATAATTCCAAAGGGTTCACATACTTTTTCTTGCAACTGTAACTGGTGGCAACACGTTATATGGTGCAAAATTAGCTCTTTTCATTGTATCCTGATATCCTCCTGAGCGTTCGTGATAGTGAAGAAAGGTAGTTTTACAAATAAAAAAGTAGCCCCTTTATGGATGCAGGGAGGTTTCATTTTTTCTTCTCCTCGCCTTCTGATAGCCAAAACGCCAAAACGTTTCAATTTTCTCCATAGTACTTTGTAATGACTTCACTCATTTTACCACAAAACATACGGTAAAACTAAAAAAAATAAAAATATTCAAGGGGCAAAAGTGAAAACGAACCTCATCCCCTACCACACAATTGGTTTTTATTGATTCTAAGCAGTGCGCTTTTTTTGTAAAAAAAAAGACGTGTCTTTCCCGGAAGCACTATTGCTGCCTATGCTCTCTATTAGAGATGAGCGAACTTACAGTAAATTCGATTCGTCACGAACTTCTCGGCTCGGCAGTTGATGACTTATCCTGCATAAATTAGTTCAGCTTTCAGGTGCTCCCGTGGGCTGGAAAAGGTGGATACAGTCCTAGGAGAGTCTTTCCTAGGACTGTATCCACTTTTTCCAGCCCACCGGAGCACCGGAAAGCTGAACTCATTTATGGAGGATAAGTCATCAACTGCCGAGCCGAGAAGTTCGTGATGAATCAAATTTACTGCAAGTTCACTCATCTCTACTCCCTATCTTCGGCAAACCCCTTTTATCCTTAAAATAGAAATATGCTGGGTCACAAGCTCAGTACTGTACATAATAATTGTACCAGAACCAAGCTCAATACTGTACATTAATACTGTATTACAACCAGTCAAAAGTCATCTTTCATATCTTAACAAGCTCTGGTAAAGTGAAACCTGAGCAGTGATTGGTTTTTATGGGCAAAATCAGACAGTTTGGGTTTTAAGCAGATTAACAAATCAGGGTCAGTGTGTACATGGAGCCAGCGAGTGGGTAAGATGGCTCCCTTCTATGGGTGGGGAGAAATGCTGAATAGAAGAGTGGCAGAATAAATAATACTCACCAGTCCCTGTTCTTACAGGTGGCACACTGATGTAGGAAGGGAGCCAAGCAGGGCTGTCTTTTACCTGTAAGCGTACTTAACCGCAACCTGGAGGCCATGCACATTAGTAGTTTGCCAAAAGCTTTCTATTCCTGCTGATGACTGTTATTGCAGATTTTTTTTTTTAGCATTTTGCTTTTGTGTGCAGTTTTATATGATGTTGAAGCAGTCATGCTTTGATTTCTGACATTCATAGATATGACAGCCTTGTAGCCAGCATGATGCATTATGTAGTTCAGCTGCCTTTACTGTGATTCATGGTTTGTATTGTCGGTTACACATTTAATGGTGTATTTATGATGTCACTTACTATAAAAGATGCTTTTACTGCAGTACACCGTGCTAGTTTAACCTTTGAACAGGAGTTAAAAAAATAAGAGCTACAGGATTATAGGTTTGTTTGATGTGTGAAGAAGAATACAAGCAAGACTGATAATCATATAATAGTTCAATTACTTTGGGATTAAAAAAGGCAGACAAGCATAAATTGTAGTGATGTAAATTCTTTTAACCATCACTCATGAGAAGTCTCTGTATGTCACTGTGTTCAATGATATACAGGATTCCTTTACATTCCAGAGAAATATTTTCTGCCTAAATCATTGTACGATCATGAAAAACAGGGCAGCAATTAAGACTGAGGACACCCTTGGCTGGCGACAGTGAAAATAACTTTTTATTGCCAGGTAAGGATGTTTTGCAGACGGAATGCTGTTAGATTAGAACATAAGTGCACAACGCATTAGAATAAACTACAGTCAGTACATCATCTATTCATTTATAGAAAACTACCACTTACATTGTCGTAAAGTAATACAGGTAATAAATATGTAACTAGTAGAGACCTGCCACTTACAAGATCTGTATGTATTATGCCGTATTTTCTTCATCATTGTGGCCTACTTTAGAACTAAAGTCACAATACTGTTAAGAATGCCAGTAAATTGTCCATCATTGGAAACTGTGACAGAAGCTATGTGAATAGCGCCTTACTAGAGTGATATGTTTTTTCTTTTCATGTAATATTTCTACTCCTAAAAAAGACATAACTGTATTTTAAAAGGGTACCTATCAGTTTTATGCTGCCCAAACCGATGGCAGCATAAAACTGTTACTGGCAGCGCAATCCCAGCACATTATGAATTACTCATTTACAGTCAAAAATTCCATGTCATTTAAAATTAAAGGGTACCTCTCATCAAAAAAACTTTTGATATATTATAGATTAATGTATGCAGAATAACTTTACATTTGCATGTTATTAAAAAATATGCTTCTTTCTATTAAATTTTCCACTTTGAAGAAATGACCACTAGGGGTCTCCCTACCAGTCCTGGCAGCAAGCATTTCAGACTCATGCTGGAGTCCTAAACACTACGAGCTGCCAGTCTGCTTTGTTCACAAAGGAGAACACTCAGAGCTGCCAGCCTGCTTTGTTCACAGCCTCTTTGGCTGTGAACAAAGCAGGCTGGCAGCTCTGAGTGTTTAGGACTCCAGCATGAGTCAGAAATGCTTGCTGACAGGACTGATCGGGAAAAATACAATAGAAAGAAGCCTATTTTTCATTAACATGCAATTGGAAAGTTATTCAACATTCATTAATCTAAAATATATCAAAAAGTTTATTTGATGAGAAGTACCCTTTAACATACTGTAAAGTCT
Organism: Hyla sarda; assembly: GCF_029499605.1. Taxonomy (NCBI): domain Eukaryota; kingdom Metazoa; phylum Chordata; class Amphibia; order Anura; family Hylidae; genus Hyla; species Hyla sarda. The sequence continues at coordinate 250,046,267 of NC_079190.1, read as the reverse complement.
ACAGCGTGAAAACAAAACTGTCCAAAATATACAAAATTGTGGTTTCTTTTCAATTTCCCCACACAATTAACACGTGTTTGGTTGTGCTATACATTTTATAGTAAAATGAGTGATATAAATACAAAGTACAATTGGTTGCTAAAAAAACAAACAAAAAAAACACATGTAAGTCCAAAGATGGAAAAATAAAAGCTATAGGCAGTTAGAAAGTGAGAAGAAAAAATGGGCTGTGTCCTTCAGGGGTAAAAAACAAAAACCCCCAAAAATTTTTTACAAATAAAAAATACAATTATATATTTCTAGGAGCGTAACAAGGTACATAAATATTTTTGGTATCGCCACATTCATAATGACTGGTCCTTTAACCCCTTGGGGACCGAGCCCATTTTGACCCTAAGGACCAGAGCATTTTTTGCAATTCTGACCACTGTCACTTTAAGCATTAATAACTCTGGGATGCTTGTACTTATGAATTTGATTCAGAGATTGTTTTTTCGTGACACATTCTACTTTATGTTAGTGGTAAATTTTCCTCGAAATTTGAATAATTTCTTGGTGAAAAATTCCAAAATGTCATGAAAAATTTGAAAATTTACGATTTTTATAACTTTGAAGCACTCTGCTTGTAAGGAAAATAGACATACCAAATAAATTATATATTGATTCACATATACACTATATCTACTTTATGTTGGCATCATAAAGTTGACATGTTTTTACTTTTTGAAGACATCAGAGGGCTTCAAAGTTCAGCAGCAATTTTCCAATTAAATTTCAAAATCTGAATTTTTCAGGGACCAGTTTTGAAGGGAATTTGAGGGTCTTTATATTAGAAAGACCCCATAATGGACCCCATTATAAAAACTGCACCAGTTTGTTAACCCTTTAGGTGTTTCACAGGAATAGCAGCAAAGTGGAGGTGAAAATTCTAAATCTTCATTATTTTTATTTATTTTTTATCCATAAGTTTGTTTATTGGATTTCAAGAACATCACAGAGATGAAAGTAAAATCAGGGTATAACAAGGGTGGGGGAGGGGATAAAGCAAAAGCAACTAATAAGGATAACGAAAAAGGATATGAGGTACACCAAAATACACATTACAGTGTTGCATAGTATAAAATGACAGGTAATAACAATCAGGCATTACAAGTAAAGCAGGGTGGGCCAACGAAGTGCAGTTTCAAATCGTAATGATAACGTACACAGCTCTAAGTATTCACCGAACCATTAGGCTCATTGGCGTGCAAGCAGTAGTCCCAACTTATAAGGAAACGTAGTTCACGTCCTGTGCGGTTTGCTATGAGTCTCTCCATGGAGCAAGAGTACTCCACCCTTGCCCTCACAACAGAGATTTCCAGAGAGCTACTATGGAGGTACGAGCAGCGGAGAGAATATGGAAGATGATGGTTTGAGAGTCCGCAGGTAAGTCCTTCAGGTTGAGCGCAAGCAGTGCCATGCCTGGATCTTTTGTGGGGGGGTGAGGTATAATTGTAGAGATAAGTGCGAATACTGAGTCCCAGAAAGGAGCAATTAGGTCACAAGTCCACCATATATGAAGGAACGAGCCTACCTGATCTCCACATCTCCAACAGGTAGGATTAACAATGTCGTAAATATGGGACAAACGTTCGGGAGTGTAATACCACCTATATAGCATTTTACGGGCAGATTTTAAGTGAGTACTACATTTGGAAAGTTTCAACAGTATAGAATATACATCTTGCCATTGCTCACTACTGATAGAAATACCCAGATCCCGCTCCCAGGCAGATTGGAATGAGAACGATTCCGGTGCCAGTGAGGACTGTAATGCCCTGTACGAGATCGAAATCCCACCCCTGGCGCCAGAATGGTGGAGGAAATATGCATTATACGGTCTAGGAGCCGAATCAGACGGCCAAACATGGTAAGAAATAAAGTGATGTAGCTGTAGGAATTTGAAAAAGTCTCTAACTGGTATATTATATTTAGATCTAATGAACTAAAATTTGCCCAGGGAACCCTGTTCAGATACATCTCCTAGGAAGGCAACCCCACAGTTTATCCAATTAGTGAAGGAAATGTGTGGGAGAAGAAGGGAGAGGACAGAGAACGGAATGGACTGGAAAGAGATAAGGGAAAGCATTTTAGAAGACAGAATAAAGAGCCACATATCCAGAGTAGCTGCTATCGTGGGACTAAAAGTCACTACAGTAGTTTTGGTAATTGCCACCGACCACAGGAGGCAATGAAGAGAAGGCACTCCCGCTATCTCCCTTTCCATAGACATCCAGCAGGCATCCGAATCACCCCTCCACCACTGCTGCAAGTAGACCAAATGTGCCACCCTGTAATAGTTGAGTAGGTCAGGGCAACCTAAGCCTCCCATACATGTAGGCAGAAACAGCAACCTAGCCGAGACTCTTGCCCTAGACCCATGCCATATAAACCTCATCAGCTGGGATTGGAGTCTTCTAATAGAAGAGAGGGGAAACTTGACAGGTAAGGTGCGAAAAAGATAAAGAATACAAGGCAGCAGAAACATCTTGACCACAGCAATGCGGCCACACCAGGAGAGAGGGAAGTGAGAGTATGTTTTAATGTCTCGAGTTAGTTGGGCAGATAGGGAAGAGAGATTAGAGGAAACCAAAGTAGAAGGAGAGGGGGTAAGAAAGATGCCTAGATATGTGATACCAGTGGAGGCCCATCTGAAGGAAAACCCCTGTGAGAGTGATAGAATAGACGGTTGGCTCAGCTGAAGAGGAAGAACAGTCGATTTGGAAATGTTAAGTTTGTACAAGCTAGCTGCACTAAAGTCGTCTATCAAAGACAGTACATGGGGCAGAGAAAGGAGAGGGTGAGTCAATGCGATCAGGATGTCATCGGCGAAGAGGCTTATCTTGTGAACATCATTCCCCACCTCGACACCCGTGATCATGGGGTGACAACGGACGTGTTCAGCAAATGGTTCCATCACTAGGGTAAACAAAACGGGAGATAGGGGGCACCCCTGTCGGGTGCCATTAGTGATAGTGAACGGAGAAGACAGGGGACCCGACGTGAAAACCCTCGCCGATGGTGTGGAGGGCCATAATAGCAGCAATAGCAGGAGCGGGGATGCCAAATTTAGACAGCACTGCCCTTAAGTCCCCCCAGTGGACCCGGTCGAACGCCTTCTCCGCATCCAAAGAGAGGTGCAGAGAAGGCGTCCGACCCTGATGAGCAGCCGCCAAAATGTTCAATACCCTCCTAGTGCCATCTGAGGCCTGTCGGCCCCTCACAAAGCCGACCTGGTCAGCATGTACCAGTGATGGAAGGATATCAGCTATACGGACCGCCCATAATTTAGAGTAAAGTTTGAGATCCGTGTTAAGGAGCGAGATAGGGCGAAAATTAGCAGGCTCAGTAGGGGGCTTCCCCGGTTTGGGGAGTGTCACTATAGTAGCATCTAGCATTTCCGATGGGATTATACCCGTAGAGGTTATAGAGTTGAAGACCATGTATTCTGTAAAACTCATTTATCAACCCATCTGGGCCTGGGGATTTAGCCCCCTTTAACGTCCCGATCGCATCAAGCACCTCTGCAGCGGTGAAAGGGAGAGAAAGAGTTGTCAAAGCTGAGTCAGAGGGGGATGGCAAGGATACCGAGTCAAGAAAAGAAGAGATCGAGGCAGGAGTGGGAAGTGTGTTAGGTTCAGAAGCGTAAAGATTATATAGAGTCGTGTAGTAAGACGCAAAGGCATCAGAGATTCCCTGTGGGTCAAATACCCTCTCCCCAGTAGGCAATGTCAGATAGGCTATCCGACTCTTCGCTTCCTGCACCCTAACCTGTCGGGCGAGTACCTTGCCTGGCTTATTGGCACACCAGTAAGAGTTAAGTCTAAGGCGGCGTAACGCTAAATCATATTTATAGAGATCAAGCTTGTGCAGTTCAGAATTCAGAACAGATATGCATGCGGTAACATCAGATGAGGGAGACAGTTTATTCCGCCTGTGCAAATCTGCGAGCTCCAAGTGTAAAGACAAACGCTTCTCCCTGGTCTGTCGCCTGTGGTGGGCCGACTGGCTCAAAAGGGTCCCTCTAACTGTTGCCTTAAACGCACACCACAACGTGGCGGGATTGGACACCGACCCTGTATTTGTAGCAAAAAACGATTTAATGTCATTAGCTAAGCTGGGTTGGTATGTGGGGTGAGAGAGGACATAAGGGCTAGCACACCACATGGAGAGGAAAACGTCTCTTGTAAGGTAATGGAGATAGGGGCGTGATCGGACCAAGAAATAGTATGAATTTGTGACTTGGTGACTGAGTCTAAAAGTGGGCGACTTACCAGGAAAAAAATCGATTCTGGTATAAACCAGGTGTGGATGGGAGAAATATGTAAAATCACGGTTACTAGGGTTTTGGATCCTCCATATATCAAATAAAGTTTTAGAGGACAGGGTGTTAAAAATGGGAGTGGGCTCAGGGTGTGGAACAAGGGAGGTGGAGTCCATGGACGGCCAGAGGGTAGCATTGAAGTCGCCCACCACAATCAGACGGGACGCAGGGTTGGAGCTTGCAACTTTGTTCAAGACATGTTTAATAAAGGAGTGTTGATGCCTATTGGGGGCATACACTACTACCAGGCTATGTGGCACAGAGTTGAGAGAGCAATGCACGACAAGATATCTGCCACCACTATCCGCCACCACCTCCACGTCAGCAACCGCTATAGTTTTTTTAATGGCCAAGGCCACCCCCTCTTTTTCTGAACCGCATGGGCAAAATAAATGTGCGGAAAACGTTTATTGTGTAACCTGGCGGAATCTAATTCCGACAGATGCGTTTCCTGCAGACATAGTATGTCAGCCCGCAACCTATTCGACTCGGCCCAAAGCAAGGAACGTTTGAAGGGTGAATTAAGACCTCTAACATTGAGGGAAACGATTTGCATGACCATTACAGAAGTGGGGGGAGGACCGCGGTGGCAGCTGAACAGCAATCATTATCACAGTGATGCAGCTAACATGACATTCACGAAGCATAGATACCATTGGCAACTCGGGTGTACCTAGATCAAAACATATAAAAGAAAAAGCATCAAAAGGGGAGAAACTGGGTGAAAACGAAAAAAACAACAGCAGTCGAGAGCAACCATAATGACCCCTGGAGAGGGTCAACATCGAGGAGATATGGAGAAAAGAGCAGAACCATATCTAAACGTGTGCCCATCCAGCAGTAAACAATACATCCTTACAAAAAAAGAACAGTACATTACTTAGATTTACGTTTTCCATAGTGGACTACTGACCAGTCATCAGAGACCTTTTGAGGAGGGAGATTGGAGTTGGAGTAGTCCCCTTCAGCTGGCACAGGAGGAGAAAGATTCCAGGCATGGCAGCACTCAAGAAGTGCCTCCGGGGAAGAGGCCACATGTTTAGATCCTCCATAGGAAATGATGAATTTTGTGGGGAACCCCCAGCAGCATATTCCCGGCGTTTTGCCAAGGTGGCAGCAGACAGGTCCGCGAAGACAGCCAGCCTGGAAAACCTATCGGGTAAGTTGGAGGGAGTGCGAACAGCCATCAGCCGCTTCTTAATGTAGAAAAAGTGCACCCTCAAAATGACATCCCTGGGAGAGGTCGCAGGAATCGACTTCGGCTTGGGGAGACGGTGGACTCTGTCCAGGAGCAGATCCTGTGTTGATGCAGACGGGAGGAGAGCAGCAAAGAAGTCGGTAACATAGCCTGTAAAATCCTCAGTCTTGACCTCCTCAGGAAGCCCCCTTATGCGGAGGTTGTTCCTGCGGGAATGATCCTCCATATCCGCCAGCTTGGCCTTAAGTGCCGACACTTCATCCTTCAGAGCATTAACGGTATCCACCACAGTATTGTGCGCAGAAGTGAGCTCACCCATCTTGTTATCCACATGTGAGGTGCGGGTCCCTAGTGCCTGGAGTTACTGATAAATACTGTTCACCGCTGAGCGTATCTCGCTGCGTATGGTGGCGGTGAGATCAGCCGCAACAGCCAGCAGGGCCGCCTCAGTCAGGGCGGGAGACGTACTCCTAGAAGCGGGGCCGCATTGTGCTCCGTGCTGAAGCGAGGAGGTGGCAGGGGCCAACACCGATGAGGCCGGAGGGAACGACAAAGATGAGGCTGCCGGCGTAGAACCGGCCGACTTCAGAGGAGATTGGCCTCCCGGTGAAGCAGACCCACTGGAAGCAAGAGAGCTGGGTTGGCTGCAGACTCCGAGCGCTCCAGCAGCAGGCAGGCCGCCGGCGCCATCTTGGGAGTCAGCTGCAGGGAAGAATTGGGTGAGTTTTAACGGGCTTTTCTTCGCCCTAGGCATCGTTCACCACCCTCAGGAACAAGTAGCCACGTAGAAGAAATGAATCGGAGCAGGATTTAGCTGGTTTGTGCCGTTATAGAGCAGGAGAAAGACAGAGCTCACTAATAAAGCGTCCAGGCCACGACCCAAAATCTTCATTTTTTACACTAACATGTTCTTTTAGACCCAGATTTTTAATTTTTACAAGGGGTAAAAGGAGAAACACTCCCCAAAATATGTAACCCAATTTCTCTCAAGTAAGGAAATACCTCATATGTGGATGTAAAGTGCTTTGTGGGTGCACTAGAGGGCTCAGAAGAGAAGGAGCGACAATGGGATTTTGGAGAGCGAATTTTGCTAAAATGTTTTTTGGGGGCATGTCTCATTTAGGAAGCCCCTATGGTGCCAGAACAGCAAAAAAACACCCCACATGGTATACTATTTAGGAAAATACACCCTTCAAGGAACGTAACAAGGGGTACAGTGAGCCTTAACACCCCACAGGTGTTTGACGAATTTTCAATAAACTTGGACGTGAAATTTTTTTTTTTTTTCACTAAAATGTTGATGTTACCCCAAATTTTTCATTTTCACAAGGGGTAATAGGTGAAAATGTCCCCCAAAATTTGAAACACCATTTTATCACCATTTCGATTAGTAAATACCTCCTATGTGGATGTCAAGTGATCTGTGGGTGCACTAGAGGACTCAGAAGGGAAGGAGCGACATTGGGCTTTTGGAAAGCAAATTTTTGTGAAATGGTTTTTGGGGGGGCATGTCACATGTAGGAAGCCCCCCATGGTGCCAGAACAGCAAAAAAACACCCCACATGGCACACTATTTTGGAAACTACACCCCTCAAGGAACGTAACAAGGGGTCCAGTGAGGATTTACACCCCACTGGCGTTTGACAGATCTTTGTAACAGTGGGCTGTCCAAATGACATTCATTTTCACGGACCACTGTTTCAAAAATCTGTTAGTCACCTGTGGGGTGTTAAGGCCCACTATACCCCTTGTTACGTTCCGTGAGGGGTGTAGTTTCCAAAATGGGGTCTCATGTGGGTATTTTGTGTTTATGTCAGAACCCACTGTAACCAGCAACCACCCCTGTGCAAATCACCAGTTTAGGCCTCAAATGTACATAGTGCGCTCTCTCTCCTTAGCCTTGTTGTGCGCCCGCAGAGCATTTTACGCCCACATATGTGGTATTTCCATACTCAGGAGAAATTGTGTTACAACATGCTGGTGTAGACCCCAACTTTACCTTTTCATAAGGGGTAAAAGGCGAAAAAGCCCCCCAAAATTTGTAGCGCAATTTCTTCCGAGTAGGGAAATACCCCATATGTGGCCCTAAACTGTTGCCTTGAAATACAACAGGGCTCTGAAGTGAGGGAGCGCCATGCGTATTTGAGGCCTAAATTAGGGATTTTCATAGGGGTGTACCCGGGTGCAAGCGTTACACTTGCCTCCACCAAAAATACTGTAAGTCTTCCCCAAACAGGGTGCCTCCAGCTGTTGCAAAACTCCCATACGCCTGGACAGTCAATGGCTGTCCGGCAATACTGGGAGTTATTTGCAACAGCTGGAGGCTCAGTACAGGACTTTTATTTTTATTGGGGGGGGGGGGTACAGTGTAAGGGTGTAATGTATATGTAGCGTTTTACTCTAGGGTGAGTTATTTACAGTGAGTTTTCCGCTGCAAACTTGAAGCGGGAAACTTGCTGTAAACCCCCGCCCGTGTGAATTTACCCTGGGCAAAACTACAACTCCCAGCATGCACTGACCATGCATGCTGGGAGTTGTAGTTATGCAACAGCTGGAGGCACACTGGTTGGGATTGGGAGACACAGAGTTAGGTAACAGACTACCGCAGTGTTTCCGCACCACTGTCTGTTTCCTAACTCAGTGTTTTCCGAACTCATGTGCCTCCAGCTGTTGCAAAACTACAATTCCCAGCATGCACGGTCTGTCAGCAGGAGGCACACGGGTTGGGAAACACTGAGTTAGGAAACAGACAATGTCTCCCAACCAGTGCGCCTCCAGTTGTTGCAATACTACAACTCCCAGCATGCACAGACCGCCGAAGGGCATGTTGGGAGTTGTAGTTATGCAACAACTGGAGGAGAACATTTTGGAGACCACTGTGTAGTGGTCTCCAAACTTTAGCCCCCCAGATGTTGCAAGACTTCAACTCCAAGCATGCCCAGACTGCCCAGGCATGCTGGGAGTTTTAGTTCGGCAACATCTGAAGGGCCAGATGTTGCCGAACTACAACTCCCAGCATGCCTGGACAGTCTCGGCATGCTTTGAATTGACATCTGTATAGTGGTCTCCAAACTGTGCCCATCCAGATGTTACAAAACTACAACTCCCAGCATGCTGAGACTGTCCAAGCATGCTGGGAGTAGTAGTTCTGCAACATCTGAAGGGCCAGATGTTACAGAACTACAACTCCCAGCATGCCTGGACAATCTGGGCATGCTGAGAGTTGTAGTTTTGCAACATCTGGAAGGACAGTTGTCTCCAAACTGTGGCCCTCCGGATGTTGCAAAACTACAACTCCCAGCATGCCCAGACAGTCAAAGGCACAGCCATAATTTTCTTTTACATTGTGAAGGTCAGGGAAAATGCATTAGAAAACTGCATCCAGACTTTTCAATGCAGGTACTAGTGGTGGGGGACTCAATTATTAGGGGGACAGACAGGGCAATCTGTCACAAAGACCGGGATCGCCAAACAGTGTGTTGTCTGCCTGGCGCACGAGTTCGGCACATCGCGGATCGGGTTGACAGGTTGTTGGGCAGGGCTGGAGAGGACCCAGCAGTCATGGTACATATTGGCACCAATGACAAAGTAAGAGGTAGGTGGAGTGTCCTTAAAAAGGATTTCAGGGACTTAGGCCGCAAGCTTAAGGCAAGGACCTCCAAGGTAGTCTTTTCTGAAATACTACCAGTACCACGAGCCGCACCAGAGAGGCAGCGGGAGATCAGGGAGGTAAACAAGTGGCTCAGAAGCTGGTGTAGGAAGGAAGGGTTTGGGTTCATGGAGAACTGGGCTGACTTCGCTGTCGGTTACCGGCTCTACCGTAGGGACAGGCTGCACCTCAATGGGGAGGGTGCAGCTTTGCTTGGGGAGAAGATGGCTAGAAGGGTGGAGGAGTGTTTAAACTAGGGACTTGGGGGGAGGGAACCAACAGCAAAGAGGGGGAAGATAGTGTAGATAGAGAGGTGGGAATTATAAATGTACCTGGGGGTGGAGCGGAGGGAGGGGTTAGAATAGTTAATAGGAATAAGCTTCATAGGAAAATAAAACTTACACCCTTGAATCCCATTAACCCCAATAACATAAAGGATGGAAATGTAAAGTGTATGTTCACAAATGCCAGAAGCCTAGCAAATAAAATGGGGGAGCTTGAGGCCTTGATACTGGAGGAACATATTGATATAGTTGGGGTCACTGAGACATGGCTGGACTCCTCGCATGACTGGGCTGTCAATCTGCAGGGGTTTACATTGTTTCGCAAGGATAGAATGAACAGAAAAGGTGGTGGAGTCTGCCTGTATGTAAGAAGTGGTATGAAAGTCAGTGTGAACGATGCCATATAGTGTGTGATGATTCTGAGGAGGTGGAATCATTGTGGGTAGAATTACAAAAGGAGGAAAATACTGAAAAAAATAGTATTTGGTGTAATCTACAGACCCCCTAATATCACTGAAGAGATAGAAGTTCGGCTTCATAAACAAATAGAGAGGGCCGCCCGGGCAGGTACAGTGGTAATAATGGGAGATTTTAACTATCCAGATATAGATTGGGGTCCGGGGTTGGCTAAAACTACAAAGGGGCGACAATTCCTAAATTTATTGCAGGATAATTTTATGGGCCAGTTTGTGGAGGACCCAACAAGAAGTGATGCCTTGTTGGATCTGATCATTTCCAACAACGCAGAGCTGGTTGGTAATGTAACTGTGCGGGAAAACCTTGGTAATAGCGACCACAATATAGTTACTTTTCACTTAAAATGTAGAAAACAAAGACAGGCGGGGAAGGCATAAACATATAACTTTAAAAAGGCAAATTTCCCTGGGCTGAGGGCTGCACTACAGGACATAGATTGGGGGGGAGGAGTTCTCAAATACTGATACAGAAGGTAAATGGGACATCTTTAAATCAACTCTAAATAACTATACAGCTAAGTATATACCAAAGGGGAACAAATATAAACGATTAAAACTAAATCCTACATGGCTGACACATGATGTTAAAAGAGCAATAAACAACAAAAAAGCCTTCAAAAAATACAAATCTGATGGGTCAGCTATAACATTTAAACAGTACAAGGAGCTTAATAAAATCTGTAAAAATGTAATAAAAACAGCAAAAATTCAAAATGAGAGGCATGTGGCCAAAGAAAGCAAAACTAATCCTAAATATTTTTTTAGATATATAAATGCAAAAAAACCAAGGACAGAGCATGTAGGACCCCTTAATAATGATAATGGGGAGGTTGTCACAGGCGATCAAGAGAAGGCGGAGCTACTGAATGGGTTCTTTAGTTCTGTATACACTATGGAAGAAGGAGCTGACATTGGACAGGTCAGTGCTAGTAACACATCATGTAATGTACTGAACTGGCTTAATGTAGAGATGGTACAAGGTAAGTTAAGTGATATAAATGTAAGCAAATCCCCAGGACCGGATGAACTACACCCAAGAGTTCTTAGAGAGGTAAGTTCAGTAATATCTGTACCCCTGTTCATGATATTTAGAGATTCTCTGGTGTCTGGTATTGTGCCAAGGGACTGGCGCAAGGCGAATGTGGTGCCAATCTTCAAAAAGGGCTCTAGGTCTTCCCCAGGAAACTATAGACCGGTAAGTTTAACGTGCATTGTGGGTAAATTGTTTGAAGGACTTATAAGGGATTACATACAGGAATACATAGGGGATAATAGTACTATAAGTGATAACCAGCATGGGTTTACTAAGGATAGAAGTTGTCAAACCAATCTAATTTGCTTTTATGAAGAGGTGAGTAGAAGCCTTGACAGAGGAATGGCTGTGGATATAGTGTTTCTGGATTTTGCTAAAGCGTTTTAACTGTCCCTCATAGACGTCTGACAGGTAAGTTAAGGTCTTTGGGTTTGGAAATTTTAGTTTGTAACTGGATTGAACACTGGCTCATGGATCGTACCCAGAGAGTGGTGGTCAATGATTCGTACTCTGATTGGTCCCCGGTTATTAGTGGTGTACCCCAAGGTTCAGTACTGGGACCGCTGTTGTTTAATTTATTTATCAATGATATAGAGGATGGTATTAACAGCTCTGTTTCTATCTTTGCAGATGACACCAAGCTTTGTAGCACAGTACAGTCTATAGAGGATGTGCATAAGTTACAAGATGACTTGGATAGACTAAGTGTCTGGGCATCCACTTGGCAAATGAGGTTCAATGTGGATAAATGTAAAGTTATGCATCTGGGTACTAATAACCTGCATGCATCGTATGTCTTAGGGGGGATTAAACTGGCAGAGTCACTGGTAGAGAAGGATCTGGGTGTACTTGTAGATCACAGACTACAGAATAGCATGCAATGTCAGGCTGCTGCTTCCAAAGCCGGCAGGATATTGTCATGTATAAAAAGAGGCATGGACTCAAGGGACAGGGACATAATACTCCCCCTTTATAAATCATTGGTACGGCCTCACCTGGAATATGCTGTTCAGTTTTGGGCACCTGTCCATAAAAGGGACACTGCGGAGTTGGAAAGGGTGCAGAGACGCGCGACTAAACTAATATGGGGCATGGAACATCTTAGCTATGAGGAGCGATTAAAGGAGTTACAATTGTTTAGTCTTGAGAAGAGACGTTTAAGGGGGGATATGATAAACGTATATAAGTATATTAATGGCCCATACAAAAAATATGGAGAAAAACTGTTCCAGGTTAAACCCCCCCAAAGGACGAGGGGGCACTCCCTCCGTCTGGAGAAGAAAAAGTTTAGTCTCAAGGGGCGACACGCCTTCTTTACCGTGAGGACTGTGAATTTATGGAACGGTCTACCTCAGGAACTGGTCACAGCTGGAACAATTTACAGCTTTAAAACAGGATTAGATACATTCCTGGAACAAAATAACATTAATGCTTATGAAGAAATATAAAATCTCATCCCTTCCCCAATATCGCGCCACACCCCTACCCCTTAATTCCCTGGTTGAACTTGATGGACATATGTCTTTTTTCGACCGTACTAACTAACTATATGTTATTAGCCACACAGCTTTAAGAAGTAAAATATTTAAATACCGTATATGTTTTTCACCTGCAAACACATGCAGATTTTCAAGTGTTTTTTTCCTACTCTTTCAAAATACAATAAAAACCCTGTGTGAACCCAGCCTTAAACCATGTTCATACAATAATATAATATAATATCAGGAATCAAGTTGTAACAATGGAACCTATGTACATACTATGTTTCTTGCAGATTTAAAGCTGTGCAAGTCAATATAACTACATGAGTGAACACAGCATCAAATCTGCAGCAGGCACCGTACGTGACATACCCTTAGGCTCCTTTCACACTATGAATTTTCCCGTTTACAAACTTCCGTCACATGTTCCGTCACTACAGCTGCAAAACCCGGCCGTTACAAAACCCCTGACGGCCGTGACTAAATTGCATTGCAGCCTATGGGGTTTTGTAACTGCCCGTTTGCACCCGCATATGCCCGTAATTCATTACGGGCGTTATATAGTGACGGGACATCGTGGCGGAAAAATTACTGCATGCAGTAATTTTTCCGCCACAATGTCTCGTCACTATATAACGCCCGTAATGAATTACGGGCACATGCGGGTGCAAACAGGCAGTTACAGAACCCCATAGGCTGCAATGCAATTTAGTCACGGCCGTCAGGGGTTTTGTAACGGCCGGGTTTCGCCGATATAGTGACGGAACTTCTGGCGGAAGTTCCTAAACGGAACTATTTCACAGTGTGAAAGCAGAGCGGTTCAAATGACAGTAGTGTACTGTTGTACATGCAAAAGACCAATAAATGTTGAATACCATTTCACGATGATGTAGTGCTCATTCATATTCATAGCACCAAAAATATAAATCAATAAAAGGATCGCCCCCACAGACACTACTAATAGGTAGGCCTTCCCTACCCATCCCTTACCCAACCAATGGCAACTGTGGTCCTGTGTCCCCCTCCCCTGTCCACAATATGCTGGTCTGACATTTTGTTGCTCCATTTAATGCTAAGTGCTGTCTCTGTTAACTTCATAAGGCCCACACAGCAGAATGGAGTGGCAGCACACAAGGCAGCCCCCCACCCTATTCAACCGGGGGAACACAAGATCTATTTTACAGAAAACTAAGGAGTGTTGTTCATGGGTAAACCAAGTTCTTTTCTCACTAGCTTGTAAAGGACCACCACACAGTTTCAGAGTAAAAAAATATGCTCTTGTTTTAATTACATAAGGAAACAAAGCAATTGTAACAAAAATACAGAGCTTTGGTGTAGTGAAAGTCAGTTCAGCTTCTGTTCAGAGTCTGAGACCCCTGTAAATGAATATGCTTTCCCCAGTACAATCCGGTCACGGAGCAACTTGAAAAAGGCGTAGTAATTACTGAAAAGGATGAGGGCTAAAGAAATGGTATGATGCCACTTCTCTGAAGACAAGAGCGAGTATAGCTGGTAAAATATGAGAAATCCTTCCAGTGTTGTTAGGATGTTTAGAACTCGCAGTGGGTTACTGAAGAAAAACTGGTAAAAGGGAAAAAAAAATAATGAGATTACATTACCATAATAAATTCAGACTTTCATTTGAAAGCTCACTGACTGAAATCAAAACAATTATTCAAGGAATATAAAATCAAAGTTTAAAGACCAGTTGGACTTTAATAGCCCTTTAGCTTTGCATTACATTTTTGGATTTGAAAGTCAAAACTGATCTGTCATTTATATGAGGTGACTTTTATTTTAATTTAATTTTTTTTTATAAACACAGTGTTCACCAAGTCAAAAGTGTTAAAATTGTCACCAACAGCCTAAAAGTGAAGTTCTTAGTATTTGCCCCACTGTAAACATTAATATCTTCTTAGAAATAGTTATCTTCTCCGAAACCTAAGAAGGGCTGCTTTTATATGCTAGTGATTTATTCCATAGCATTTAGTGCAGACCATCTTCTCTGTTTGCCAGTGAAGGCAAAGCAGCAGGAGAGCGCAACTGATACAGTTTGGCACACATAAACCTTCCATACATCTATAATTAAACACTCATTGTTATGCAAAACAGGGCAATGTAGAATAGAATATGTGATGCAGTCCCTTGTGAGGTTTGGCTTTTGTGCGTTTGTTTCTATATGTTTTTCTGGCGATTTTCTGCACCTTCAGATGTTTTGCATTCACTACGACATTCTCTGGTTTCTGTTCTGTTACCAGTGACCGAGCTGTGTCTATTAGGTCCAAATGGTCTAAATGGTTCTCATCTGCCAACACATTCTATGATTTAATGACTTTAGTGATTATTCTACATGTTACCTGGAAATATACTAGGAGGCAGTAGAAGTGTATATTAGGGATCGACCAATTATCGGCATGGCCGATATTATCGGCCGATATTCACGATTTTTTCCGTTATCGGTATCGGCTTCTAACCTGCCGATAATGCGCAAAACAAGGCGTGCGCACGAATCGCGGGACTTCAGTCCCGGCCCTGAACTTCAGGCTGGGACTGAAGTCCCGCAATTCATGCGCACGCCTTGTTTTGCCGTGCGGAGCAATTGCCTGACAGCTGACAGCATTGTGGAGAGGGAGCTGTCAGCTGTCCCGCTCCTCCACTCCCTTACCTTTCTCACGCTGCTTCATTCTTGCAGTGGGAGCGAGAGCTGCGGGGACGCCATCCACGGCAGGCCAGCGTGATGACATCACATCATCGCGTCGGCGCCCGGAGATCACGTCCCGGAGATAAGCTCTCACTCACAGTACAAGAACGTAGCAACATGTGAGAAAGGTGAGCACTGCTTGGGCGCTGTATGGATGGACGGGCAAATTATAAGTGAGGGGAGCAAATAAGTGAGGGGCACATATCAGGGGGGTATTATATGTGAGGAACACAGGACAGGGGGGGGGATTATATGTGGGGGCACATGACAGCCCCCCCCCCCCCTGTCATGTGCCCATATAATGCCCCCCTGACTTATAATACCCTCTGTCCTGTACCCTCACATATAATGCCCCCTGAGGGGGCAGGACATGGGGCATTATATGTGAGGGGCACTGGACAGGGGGTAATATATGTGAAGGGCACAGGACAGGGGGTATTATAAGTCAGGGGGGCATTATATGGGCACATGACAGGGGTGGGCTGTCATGTGCCGCCACATATAATCCCCCCCCGTCATGTGCCCCTCATACCCCCTGTCCTGTGACCCCCACATATAATGCCCCATGTCCTGTGTACCTCACATACAATGCCCCCATCATGTGCCCTCACATATAATGCCCCCTGACATGTGCCCCTCATATATAATGCCCCATGTCCTGTGCCCCTCACATATAATGCCCCCTGTTCTGCACCCTCAGGGGGCATTATATGTGAGGTGCACAGGACATGGGGCAATATATATGAGGGGCACAGGACAGGGGGTATTATAAGTCAGGGGGGCTTTATACAGGCAGGAGGAGAGAAGCAAGTGGCGGCAGCGGTCTCTGGCACCGCAAAAGCCACTACAGTTCATTGATTTAAAGCGCCCACTTTAAATCAATGATCTAGAAATAGACGATAATTTATACCGGAATATCGGTATAAATTATCGGCTATCGGCCTTAACCTCCACAGATTATCGGTATCGGTCCTAAAAAAATCGATATCGGTCGATCCCTACACAGACATGAGGCTAACATCCTGCTTATCTTGCTAAAGTACCAGTGCAGAAGAAATATTTCAGATCCTAACTGTGAGAGAAAGGAAGATTCACTACACCTAACCAATACATGGCTGCAGAAAGAAGTGACTGTGACCAGGCTTAGAATTTCTGTTACTACTGGTATGACTAAAAAGGAGAGCAGGCAAACCCCCATTTCCTGTCACTCTAAAAGGATGCAGAACAAGACTATGTAAGAAACAACTGTGATCTTATCACTAAAATGCCACCCACAAACTGTTCTAGAGAATTTTTGTAACATAGGAAAGTATTCATTTGACTGAAGGTACAAAATAGGATGGGCAAAACAATGTAAACAGGTCCCTATGAGCATTCATTGGATTTTTCCTCCTGTACATATGAAGCCCATTATTATTATTTCTTTTTTTTAAACAAAAGAATTTTAGTAGCAGTACTTACATGAAACCGAAAATGAGACATATCAGAAGGAACTGCCACATTATAGTGACCAACCGCTTTGTAGACATTCTTGTTGTGTTTAACCAGCACTCCCTGGGGCCACATGCACTCCTCCATCCACCTGCAAAACATGAATGAATTAATCGTTTTTTATGCTTGAGAGTTATGTTCAACTAGAAATAGTTGAACATGTTTTTTTGCACCCTCCACAGACAAAACAGTTATCTGGTTTAGATAACCACTGTGTCCAAAGCTTTCCCTGACTGTAGGCTACTTGCAGGTAGGTGGTCCTCACATTTAGCAGCTATCATGAGACAAAGTAACGACTATGCCATTGCTGCAAAAGGCTTCCGTCAGACAAACTGCATATTTTATTTGGTCCTACTTGAAAATTTTGCTGCATTTTCTCCCAAATAGCATGTATAAATATATGTATTTTTTGTTTTAGAAAAAGGGGGAAATACAAAAAGAAAAAAAAAAAAAAAAAAAAACATTATAAAGCAAAATGAAATGCACTGAAAGTATGGTGTTTTATAATTCCCCCTTGAGACCCAGCTAACAGCTGGAAATGGTGCTTTTCAGAAAAAATGAAAAAATAAAAAAGTAAAAGTAAAAAGTCATGCACTGCCAATGGCATTTTTTCTTCTCGGAAAACAGCTTTGAGTGAAACCACCATACAGTATTTACATTCAGCAGCTGCCAGCTGAACATTCAGCCAAAATGTATTTTCCCCGATTCTTCCATATACATTAGCTTAATTAACTAGTGGTCTAGCTTTCATGAGTTTTTTAAAGAGCCGAAGAGAGAAAGCCACTGCCAGTCTTCTCTGGTAGCAGCTTATCTCTAGGCAATACGAAAAGATTTGGTTACTGAAATTTAGCATGCCCAATCCTACCCTTCCCAGACATCTGTCTTGAGAAACTAGTGAGATTTAGATGACTTTTCTCTAGTGTGTAGAGAATTTACACTTTACATTTAATGCACAATTCTGCATCATTCTCCAGCTCCTCTCTGGTTGATAAAAGAGTCCTTAATGATCTGTTACTTAGAATAATATATCCTAGTAGGTCTCAACACAGGCAGTCGATGTGTTCTTCACTTCCCATTATTTTAAACCATTTTTCTTGAATTAATTTATAAAAAAAAAAAAAGTGTGCTTTAAAATATACTTACGAGTGTTGAAGCATGTTTGAGCAGAGTGCTGGGTCCACTTTCTGCCAGCAGCCAAGGTGAGCAGCTGCCTTATGCAGAAGATCACAGTACCGTGATGGGAGGAGGTGCTGGGTGAGGATAACTGAAGTGCTCAGGGAAACTTGAAGAAAGAGTTCACATGACCAACGCTTATCATAATACTGAGTGCTCTGTATAACAAATACAAAAAATAACTCTTTACAAACCACAAAACAGTGAAGTGCCTCAACAGGAAAAAAAGGGGAGGGTGGCAGTGAAAATTATTGTTACACTCTACATTTCCATGAACAAGCTATAAGAAAGTACTGTACCTTGACAAACCATACAGGCACAAATGCCACATAGTATGCAGACAGCATAGAACTAAGCAGCACTTCCCGTACACGCCAATTGAAGTCCAGCTTCAAGTAGTGCACTTCATTACGAATTAGGTCTGGAGACAGGCAGCACGCATGTGTTGGAAGGGGATCTGTGCTGGGCCTCCACATGTGCTGCAGTACTGTCAAATAATCACGACCTGCCTTATCAATAGACCCCAGATCTCCACCAACACGAGTGCTGGGCACATGAGCAAAAAGGCTTGACCGTCTGAAATCATACCCTAGGTGCAGAAATGGGATATACATTCCAAATCTAGAAATGAGAAAGAAACAACATTTTGTTTATGATACAAAAAGGACCAACATGAAAATCTACGCTGCAAAAGCCACTAGTAATATACAGTAATCCCTGGTGAGATTACCCGACAGATTCACAGACAAGTGCTCATCTGGGTCATCTGTGCCAAATTACTAAATGGAGTACAATATAGTATATTTTGCTTTATGAAATATTTACAGTATTTCTGCATTATAGAATGATTACTTACGGATAACATAAAAAAAGGAGGTTGAGGAAGGAGTGTGTTCTGAACAACAAAATTATGGAGCGACATAAACTCCATCCTGTTCCAGTTAGAACAGCAAACCGTGTAGCCACCAAGAGTAATGAGTGCGGGAGAGAAGACTTTCCTCCCTGTGAGGCCTAAACAATGAGAAATAAGCAGTTATCTGAGATCACACAGCTTTTTCCTGACTAGAATTCTAGAGTAGGTAGCCGACATACCTCGCGCACAATTGCAGCTATTAATCTTCGAGCTAGTACAATGGTTGTAAGGGTCAGCACATTAAAATCTATCAGGTGAAAGTTCTACAGCAAAAAATACAAATGATCATGTTAGAGTAAACACAAATGCCACATATACAACCAAAAACTCTGCTAAGTGTCACCCACATATGCCTAATAAACCTAATACATTACAAATGTTTATTTTATAGTAACCATTAACCCTTATAAAAATCGCACAAAACCATTGCAGATATTTAAAATATGTGTGTCTTCTCTCTGGCACCTGTCCTGTGGCTAATGGGTCTGTATACACAGTGTGAGTTAGTGTTTGTACTTGGATAGCAGTATTGGACGGCACTTTGTATTGACTTGCCTAAGGGCTGGTTCAGATTGCTGTTGTGCTGTGGTATATGGAGCTCTGCTGGCCAGTCCGTTGGAACAATGGGAATTTAGCAGGAAAATAAATAGTATATGTCCTATTTTTTTTCTCTCCTAAACTCTGGTAAAATACCGGATCCCCAACGGACCCTATTTAAGTCAATGAGCCCAATGATGTTGGTTGTGCTCTAACCTGTTTTGGGTCCATTCGGCGCAAAAAGAAAAAAAGAAAAAAAAAAAAAGAAGAAATGGACCCAGAATGGGACAGAGCAAAATGGCAATGTGAACTTCACCTTACCCATATTTGCACTTTAGTATTATATGTTTATGCATACTAACCTGGTATATACGTCTGTGTGTGGGACTGAAGCTTATGGCCTTTTACTATATATTTTTTTACATGTCATTATGGATTAAAAGGGTATTCCAGACTTCGATATCTTATCCCCTATCCAAAAGGATAGGAAATAAGATGTCTGATCGCGGGGGTCAAGCAGCGCAGCATTCTGATCTTCGTGCAGTTCCCGGCTTTCTGTGCTGGGCGCTGTTCCCAAAATGGAGACTTGACATTCATGTCTATGGGAGGGGGCGTGACAGATAGGGGATAAGATGTCTAAGGCCGGAATAGCCCTTTAAGGATGCATTTTAGATATTTGGGATGGTTCTGAGCAACTTTTCGGAGGGTCAATAGTGTTCGGCTATGTTCACATTGTTGAATGTCTGCAAAGAAAATTTCCGTACAGACATTCCACTGACAGCGAATCGCTAGAAGAACAAGCTGGCGCTAGGACCGCTTCGAAACGCATTTCCATGGGGACTCCGCAAAAAGAATAGACATGTCTATTCTTTCTGCGTACGCCGGAATCAAAATTTCCGTGCCAAACACATTTAGTACGGAAGTTCTACCATGTGAACAGTGCAGCAGAATCCCATTGATATCAATGGGACTTTGCTGCTGCGGAATATCTGTGCAGAATTCTGTGGAATTACTCATGGAAATTCCATCATGTTAACATAGGCTTAAAAGAGCATTGTCAGATTCTAAGGCTTTTTATATGTTGATCGTAGCAATACATTAACCTTTCTAATATACTTCATAAGAACATTTCCTTTTTAGAAATCATGGCTTATAAAATCATGGCTTTGTCCAAGCTGAAGCACAAGCATGGACAAAGTCTAGTAAGTGAGGGTGGGCTAGCACTGTCTGATAGGACTGAAGAGAGCACAGAGGAGTGAGCACAGAAGAGTGCCATCAGACAGAGGAGAGAGCACAGAGGAGTCCTATCAGACAGGAGAGAGCACAGAGGAGTCCTATCAGACAGGAGAGAGCATAGAGGAGTGCTATCAGACAGGAGAGAGCACCGAGGAGTACTATCAGACAGGAGAGAGCACAGAGGAGTGCTATCAGACAGGAGAGAGCACAGAGGAGTCCTATCAGACAGGAGAGAGCACAGAGGAGTCCTATCAGACAGGAGAGAGCACAGAGGAGTCCTATCAGACAGGAGAGAGCACAGAGGAGTCCTATCAGACAGAGGAGAGAGCACAGAGGAGTGCTATCAGACAGAGGAGAGAGCACAGAGGAGTGCTATCAGACAGAGGAGAGAGCACAGAGGAGTGCTATCAGACAGGAGAGAGCACAGAGGAGTGCCTTTAGACAGAGGAGAGAGCACAGGAGTGCCATCAGACAGAGGAGAGAGCACAGAGGAGTGCCATCAGACAGAGGAGAGAGCACAGAGGAGTGCTATCAGACAGAGGAGAGAGCACAGAGGAGTCCTATCAGACAGGAGAGAGCATAGAGGAGTCCTATCAGACAGAGGAGAGAGCACAGAGGAGTACTATCAGACAGAGGAGAGAGCACAGAGGAGTACTATCAGACAGAGGAGAGAGCACAGGAGTGCTATCAGACAGAGGAGAGAGCACAGAGGAGTGCTATCAGACAGGAGAGAGCACAGAGGAGTGCCTTTAGACAGAGGAGAGAGCACAGGAGTGCCATCAGACAGAGGAGAGAGCACAGAGGAGTCCTATGAGACAGGAGATGCTTGAAGAAGGATAAAAAAAACACAGGGGGCGCTCCATGATGAGGGGTATCTGCTGATGTGTGCCCTTCACCACACCACAGTGAGATACTCCCCTTGTATAGCCGTGGAATGGATGGTGCGGCGATAAGCACGGGCTGGGTCAATGGTGTTAGTTGGCTGCTGCGCTCCTACCAGTATCGGGCCCCAATAATGGAGGCAGATAGTAATGGTAAACAGATAAGGCGTAAAAAAACGGTTTTGCGGAGGCGCTGCACAACAAGAACATATAGCCAAAAACAAAGAGACCCACAATATTAATGTTATTTCAAAAAGTATAACAATCTTTATTAGACAATAAAAAACTATTTTTAAAAATTAATAAAAAGGCAGAGGATGACCTTACGCAGGAGACAACAAGTGCCAGTGGACCTGGTATGGGTAATGTAGGTATTCAGTCAAGAGCATACATAATATAAGGCTGGCGTAGCTGCATACTTATGATATCGTAACAATAGATATAATATCTAACATACATTGATGTAACATAGGGAGCAGCAATGCAATATAACAAACATAAATAGGAACCCAAGGTAGATAATACCTAAAAAAAAAGACTACCTGTCATATACCCAAAGGCCAGGAGCACCAAGCACCAACACCCCAACGCACGTTTCGCGTATGGGCTTCGTCAGGGGGCGTGTCCTGATTCCCAAAAGAGGTAAGTATATAAGGGCTAGCATGCCCAATCAGTATCCGCAGATCATGGTGATGGACACTCGTCAGGGCCAATGATGATCCAGCCGATCCATAAAGGTCAGACCGGATAGGATAAGTACAAACCGCCCAATTACCTGTAAGCCGGAAAGAGGGGGCATCTCAAGAACATGAAGCGAGGATTCGAGCAGCACAGGACAATAACTCCTTAAGGACTCAGCCCATTTTGGCCTTAAGGACTCAGACAATTTAATTTTTACGTTTTCATTTTTTCCTCCTCGCCTTCTAAAAATCATAACTCTTTTATATTTTCATCCACAGACTAGTATGAGGGCTTGTTTTTTGCGCGACCAGTTGTCCTTTGTAATGACATCACTCATATCATAAAATGTATGGCGCAACCAAAAAACACTATTTTTGTGGGGAAATTTAAACGAAAAACGCAATTTTGCTAATTTTGGAAGGTTTTGTTTTCACGCCGTACAATTTATGGTAAAAATGACATGTGTTCTTTATTCTGAGGGTCAATACGATTAAAATGATACCCATTATGAATTACTTTTATATTATTGTTGCGCTTAAAAAAAAATCACAAACTTTTTAACCAAATTAGTACGTTTATAATCCCTTTATTTTGATGACCTATAACTTTTTTATTTTTCCGTATAAGCGGCGGTATGGGGGCTCATTTTTTGCGCCATGATCTGTACTTTTTTTTGATACCACATTTGCATATAAAAAACTTTTAATACATTTTTTATAATTTTTTTTAATAAAATGTATTAAAAAAGTAGGAATTTTGTACTTTTTTAAAATTTTTTTCGTTCACGCCGTTCACCGTACGGGATCATTAACATTTTATTTTAATAGTTCGGACATTTACGCACGCGGCGATACCAAATAGGTCTATAAAAAAAGTTTTTTACGCTTTTTGGGGGTAAAATAGGAAAAAACGGACGATTTACTATTTTATTGGGGGAGGGGATTTTTCACTTTTTTTTTACTTTTACATTTTTTTTTTACACTTGAATAGTCCCCATAGGGGACTATTCATAGCAATACCATGATTGCTAATAATGATCTGTTCTATGTATAGGACATAGAACAGATCAGTATTATCGGTCATCTCCTGCTCTGGTCTGCTCGATCACAGACCAGAGCAGGAGACGCCGGGAGCCGGACGGAGGAAGGAGAGGGGACCTCTGTCCGGCGTTCTGAATGATCGGATCCCCGCAGCTGCGAGATCGCGGGCGTCGGCCATTGCCGGCGGGTCCCTGGCTGCGATCAGCAGCCGGGATCAGCCGCGCATGACACGGGCATCGCTCCGATGCCCGCGGTTATGCACAGGACGTAAATGTACGTCCTGGTGCGTTAAGTACCACCTCACCAGGACGTACATTTACCTCCTGCGTCCTTAAGGGGTTAAAATGTTTTTATTGGTATAACGGGGACAACGCGTTTCGGCATGAGCTCATGCCTTCCTCAGGTCCCCTTACAGTGCTAGAAAAATACAGACACGTATACACAAATATATAAAAAAAAATTGAAAAAAGGAAAAATTGGTAGTAACAATGGTAATGGATGAGGAAGTTTTATGTGTGGATTGTAGTACATATAAATGTTTAGACCGATAAAAAAAAAGGAATTGTGCAATACTATATGTTCTTAGTGACATTGTGGCGGAGTATTGTAGTAAAATCCGTGGGTTGAAACATGAAAAATAAAAAAAACACAGTACCCAGTGGTAATTGGGGTAGTTGGTCCCTAGGTATAAGGGGAGGGGGGGCGGGGGGGGGGAGAACCGTAAAATCACATGAAAAAATACACTTAAGAAAAACAGACAGAAGCCTTTATCATATCAAGATGTACGCATAAATGTAATAGCCCGGTTCTGTTACTTGGAGATTTTATGCGTACATCTTGATATGATAAAGCCTGTCTGTCTTTTTTCATAAGTGTATTTTCTCATATGATTTTACAGTTCTCCCCCCCCCCCCCCCCCCCCCTTCTTTTACCTAGGGACCCACTACCCCAATTACCACTGGGATACTGTGTTTTTTATTTTCAACCCACAGATTTTACTGCAATACTCCGCCACAATTTTTGTCTACATGTCATTAAGAACATCTAGTATTGCACAATTCCTTTTTTATCAGTCTAAACATTTATATGTACTACAACCCACACATAAAACTTCCTCATCCAATACCATTACTACCAATTTTTCCTTTTTTCTATTTTTTTTAAATATATTTATGTGTATACATGTGTCTATGTCTGTATTTTTCTAGCACTGTAAGTGGACCTGAGGAAGGCATGAGTTCATGCCAAAACACGTTGTCCCCGTTATACCAATAAAAACATTTTATTGTCCTGCTCGAGTCCTCGCTTCATGTTCTTGTTGTGCAGCGCCTCCACAAAAACGTTTTTTTTTTTTTTTACGCATTATCTGTCTACCATGAGACAGGAGAGAGCACAGAGGAGTGCTATCAGACAGGAGAGAGCACAAAGGAGTGCTATCAGACAGGAGAGAGCACAGAGGAGTGCTATCAGACAGGAGAGAGCACAGAGGAGTGCTATCAGACAGGAGAGAGCACAGAGGAGTGCTATCAGACAGGAGAGAGCACAGAGGAGTGCTATCAGACAGGAGAGAGCACAGAGGAGTGCTATCAGACAGGAGAGAGCACAGAGGAGTGCTATCAGACAGGAGAGAGCACAGAGGAGTGCTATCAGACAGGAGAGAGCACAGAGGAGTGCTATCAGACAGGAGAGAGCACAGAGGAGTGCTATCAGACAGGAGAGAGCACAGAGGAGTGCTATCAGACAGGAGAGAGCACAGAGGAGTGCTATCAGACAGGAGAGAGCACAGAGGAGTGCTATCAGACAGGAGAGAGCACAGAGGAGTGCTATCAGACAGGAGAGAGCACAGAGGAGTTCTATCAGACAGGAGAGAGCACAGAGGAGTTCTATCAGACAGGAGAGAGCACAGAGGAGTTCTATCAGACAGGAGAGAGCACAGAGGAGTGCTATCAGACAGGAGAGAGCACAGAGGAGTGCTATCAGACAGGAGAGAGCACAGAGGAGTGCTATCAGACAGGAGAGAGCACAGAGGAGTGCTATCAGACAGGAGAGAGCACAGAGGAGTGCTATCAGACAGGAGAGAGCACAGAGGAGTGCTATCAGACAGGAGAGAGCACAGAGGAGTGCTATCAGACAGGAGAGAGCACAGAGGAGTTCTATCAGACAGGAGAGAGCACAGAGGAGTTCTATCAGACAGGAGAGAGCACAGAGGAGTGCTAGCCCACCCTCAATTACTGGACTTTGTCCATGCCTGCTTCAGCTTGGACAAAGCCATGATTTTATAAGACAAGATTTTAATAAAAAGCAAATACAATTTTCTTATGAAGTATATTAGAAAGGTTAATGTTTTGCTAAGATATACAAAATATTAAAAGTTTTTGGATCTGACAGTGCCCATTTATATGTAGAGTGCCCTGTTTGATAAATTTTTTTTAGTGACCTGTAAAACAGAAAGGATAGTTGACAACCTTTTACTCCAAAATGACCTGCCTGTTAGCTTACCTCCCTTAATTTGGAACTACAAGCATAAATTAATTAGATTGCAAACTTCATTCTTGTGAAAATGGGTATTTATCATTTACACATACTTAAGGGTGTATTTCCGTACCAATTCCGCTTCTGATTCCTTGGGTGGTTTCTGGCTTGTGTAGATTTTGTGTGGAATTGGTGCAGAAATTCAGAAGCGCGGAATCCCATAGAAGTCTATTGGGCTTCCATTTGAGGCAGAATTCCGCCCGTGTGAATAGACCCCAAGTCACCTAAATCACACACATGCTCCCCGATAATAGACATAGGGCAGCACCTCTAATATAAAAGTAACATATAGCCAAATTGCTTCTTTTTACTGAAGTACCGACTACTCACCAGGGAAGTATGTGATGGTGGGTGGGATGGTGGATACCACCAAACAGTCTTGTAGATGTTGATGTAGTGCACAAACAAGGCAATCAGGTGACACAGAAATAGCTGCAGCTCAAAGACTAGATGGCGGTCTGCAGGTAGTTCAGGGATTTTGCAATGTCGCAAGGGTACTACTGTCTGTGCTGCAAGAGGGGGACTTGACAATCCTGTATTGGAACTACTTCTGTATTAAAGAAAAAAAAAACTGCATTGGCAAGTAGAAGCTGATCTAGAACACAATGTGAAAGGATTGTTTGAATGTTCCATTATTTAAATCAAGTTTTTAGGTAAACCATATCTCAATAATTCACTCATTAGGATACATATACAAAAAGGAGATTTTTTTAATACTTGCTGTAAAACTTCAGTTTTTCTGAGGATCCATTGGGGGACACCGAATCCGTGGGTATATCTTGTTGCCACTAGGAGGCTGACACTAGGCTTAGTAAAAAAATAAATAAAATACCCCGCCCACTGACTCTGAGCTTATCAGTTTAGTCCCAAAGCAGTAGGAGGAAGCTCACAACAAACAACAAAAATGCAAAGAAGGCCCAGCCAAAAATGAAAAACAACAACAACCGAAACTACCCACAGACAGGAATTCGGCCACCAAGACAACAAACTAAGAATCAACAGGTGGGTGCGGTGTCCCCCAATGGATCCTCCGATTAAGATTTTACAGTAAGTATAAAAAAATCTCCTTTTCTCTATCGGCTCCATTGGGGGACACAGGAACCATTGGACGTACCAAAGCAGTCCCCGGGATAGGAAAACAAAACCCAATCAGAATTCAGGCGGATGGCAAAGCCACCGCCACCTGCAACAACTTACGCCCCAAACTGGCGTTAGCAGACGCAGAAGTGTGCACCTGGTAAAACTTGTGGCCGCCTTACAGACTTGCAGGGCCTAAGCCCTATTGAAAACTGCCCAAGAGGCTCCAACAGAGCGAGTGGAATGAGCCATAACCCGGAAAGGGGGAACCTTCCCCTTAGAACGATAGGCCACTGAAATGGCAGACCGGGAGGTTAATCCACAGAGCTCTGACCACATCCAAGTTGTGATGGGAGCGCTCCTTAAGGTGAGATGGGGCTTGGAAGAAAGAGGGGAGGACAATATCCTCATTCAGATGAAATGAGGAGACCACCTTTGGCTGAAAAGAAGGCATCGGCCGAAGCACAGCCTTGTCCTGGTGAAGGACCAGAAAGGGGGGGGGGTCGGCAAGAGAGCTGCCAATTCCAACACCCGCCGGATGGAAGTCATAGCAATGAGGATGGACACCTTCCAAGAAAGAAAGCGGAGAGAGATCTCACGATGAGGCTCAAATGGGGCGACCTGTAAGGCGCCGAGAACCAGATTCAGATCCCAAGGTAGAGTGGGAGACCTGTAGGGTGGAATCTCCTGCACCACCCCTTGAAGGAAAGTGCGCACATGAGAATCAGAAACCAGAGGGCGCTGAAATAGAATAGAGAGCACTGACACCTATCCCTTGAGAGAACTCCGTGCCAAACGCATTTCCAGCCCTGACTGCAGAAAGGAAAGGAGATTTGGCAAGGAAAATTTGACAGGAGATAGAGAATGGGCCTCGCACCACAGAAAATAGGCCCGCCAAGTTCTGTGATAAATCCTGGCGGAGGATAGTTTAACCCCTTAAGGACCGGGGGTTTTCCGTTTTTGCATTTTCTTTTTTTGCTCCTTGCCTTTAAAAAATCATAACTCTTTCAATTTTGCACCTAAAAATCCATATGATGGCTTATTTTTTGTGCCACCAATTCTACTTTGTAATGACGTCAGTCATTTTGCCCAAAAATCTACGGTAACACGGGAAAAAAAAAATCATTGTGCGACAAAATTGGAAAAAAAAACGCAGTTTTGTAAATTTAGGGGGCTTCCGTTTCTACGTAGTACATTTTTGGTAAAAATGACACCATATCTTTATTCTGTAGGTCCATACGATTAAAATGATACCCTACTTATATAGGTTTGATTTTGTCGGACTTCTGGAAAAAATCATAACTACATGCAGGAAAATACGTTTAAAATTGTCATCTTCTGACCCCTATAACTTTATTTTTCCGTGTATGAGGGCTCATTTTTTGGGCCGTGATCTGAAGTTTTTAACGTTACCATTTTTGCATTGATAGGACTTGTTGATCGCTTTTTATTCATTTTTAAATTATATAAAAAGTGACCAAAAATGCACTATTTTGGACTTTGGAATTTTTTTGCGCGCACGCCATTGAGCGAGCGGTTTAATTAATGATATATTTTTATAATTCGGACATTTCCGCACGCGGTGATACCATATATGTTTATTTTTATTTACACTTTTTTTTTTTTATTGGAAAAGGGGGGTGATTCAAACTTTTAATAGGGGAGGAGTTAAATGATCTTTATTCACTTTTTTTTTTTGCAGTGTTATAGGTCCCATAGGGCCTATAACACTGCACACACTGATCATCATTGATCACTGGTTTCTCATAAGAAACCAGTGATCAACGATTCTGCCGCATGACTGCTCATGCCTGGATCTCAGGCACTGAGCAGTCATTCGGTGATCGGACAGCGAGGAGGCAGGTAGGGGCCCTCCCGCTGTCCTGTCAGCTGTTCGGGATGCCGCGATTAGCCGCGGCTATCCCGAACAGCCCGACTGAGCTAGCCGGCCACTTTCACTTTCAGCCGCGCGGCTCAGCTCTGAGCGCGCAGCTAAAGGGTTAATAGCGCGCGGCGCCGCGATCGGCGCTGCGCGCTATTAGAGGCGGGTCCCGGCTTCACTATGACGCCGGGCCCGCCGTGATATGACGCGGGGTTACTGTGTAACCCTGCGTTATATCAGGAGAGCAGGACCAAGGGCGTACCTGTACGCCCTTTGTCCTTAAGGGGTTAAGCATCCTTAAGGATGGTGCGAATGACTCAGAGGGAAAACCCACGAGCCCTTAGCACCGCGGTCTCAACAGCCACGCAGTCAAACGCAGCAGAAGTGAATTGGGGTGGCAAAGAGGACCTTGAGAGAGCAGGTCGGGCCGATCCGGAATCCGAAAGGGAACGTCCGTTACGAGACGCACCACGTCGGCGAACCAGGAATGACGGGGCCAATCCGGTGCCACAAGAATCTCTGGGATGTCTTCCACCTTGAGCTTCCTCATCACCCTGGGCAAGAGGGGAAGCGGAGGAAAGAGGTAAGGAAGGGTGAACTGAGACCAGGGAATGACCAACACGTCTACTGCTAGAGCCAGAGGTTCGCAGGATTTTGCCATGAAGGTTGGCACCTGCCGGTTTAGTCGGGACGCAAAAAAGGTCCACGTCTGGAGTTCCCCATCGGTCGCAAATTGCTGCAAACACCTCCAGGAGGAGAGGCGACTCCCCCGGGTTGGGAGAGGAGCGACTGAGAGTCCGCCTCCCAATTGTCCACTCCCAGAATGTGGATTGCCGACAAGGAGGGAATCTGGCACTCGGCCCAGACAAGAATCTTTGACACCTCCGTCATTGAAGCGGGTTCCCCCTGGCTATTGATATAAGCCACTGCTGTGGCATTGTCTGTCTGAATGCAAACAGGACGGCCCTGGAGAAATACCTCCCAGTGAAGGAGACAAAGAAAGATGGCCCGCAAATCCAGGACATTGATGGGAAGCAGAGCTTCCTGAGGAGACCAGCAGCCTTGTACTGTCCGGTCCTGAAAGACACCCCGCTCCCCGGCCGAGGAGACTCGCATCGGTCGTTAAGACCTGCCAACTCAGAGGGAGAAATGAGCATCCCTCTCGAAGGAGAGGAGAGCGGAGCCAACAAAGGAGCGACCAACGAGTCGCAGAGGGGAGACTGATCCGACAGTGAAGGAATCGTGGAGACTTGTCCCACAGAGACACGATGGCCCATTGAAGAGGGCAACATCAAAACTGAGCAAAGGGGACAGCTTCTATGGATGCCACCATCCTGCCCAAGACTTTCATGCACAAACAGCTGGGCACCGGAGCTGGGCGACACAGCAAGCGGATCCCGGACAGAAGAGCCGGTCACCTCTCTGGGGGAAGACCCGGGCCTTCTGTGTCGTATCGGAGTCCCAGGAAGATCAGGGTTCGAGAGGGAGAAAGGTTGGATTTCTCCCTGTTGATCAACCACCCGAAACTGGTTAGAGTCTGAAGAGTGATGTGAAGACTTTCCCTGTTTTGGGCTAAGGACGGAGCTTTTATCAAAAGGTCGTCCAGATGAGGAAGTACCGACACTCCCCGGGAGCAGAGGAGGGCAATTACAGCCGCCAGGACCTTGGTAAAAACCCTGGGGGCCGTTGCAAGTCCAAAGGGTAGGGTCACAAACTGAAAATACCCCACCGGAACTGCGAATCGCAGAAATAGTTGGTGTGATGGAAAAATAGGAATGTGGAGGTATACCCACAGAGGACAGGAATTCGCCTTGGTCCATGGAAGCAACAACCAAATGGAGAGATTCAGATCGCGGTTTGGACAAACAGTTCGGCCTTTTTTGGGGAACGACAAACAGATTTGAATAGAAGCCTTAAATATAGGAGTCTTCCGCGACTGTGCAGACGCCGGCTTGCCCTGGCGACCCGAGCCAAAAGGTATGAAAAGACCGAAAGGAAGAGGCCTTGCGGCGAGGATCAGAGCAGTGCACCCTGTTTTGAGGGAGCAGAGAGCTCTTACCACCTGAAGCCTCGGAGCTAATTTCGTCCAGTCGCCTCCCAAAAAGACGTCCGCCAGTAAATGGCATCTCTGTAAGCGATTTCTTGGAAGCCACGTCGGCATTCTAGGCCTTCAACCACATGGAGCGGCGGATAACAACCAAGTTGCACGAAGCAGATGCTGCACAGCGTGCAGATTCCAGGGCAGCTTGACATAGATAAGCCAGCGTTGGAGATCTGAAAAGCTAAGTCCACCAGATCGTCTGGAGGAGCCCCGGATAAAAACGCCTTGGCGAGGCCGAAAGGCCCAGGCCAATAGGGCTTTAGAGACCCAAGTTGCAGCAAAAGCCAGAAGTAAAGACGAGCCAACCTCCTCAAATGCGTATTTCGCCAAATTCTCAATCAGCCTGTCCACGGGGTCCTTGAAAGAAGCCACATCAGGCAGAGGAAGGGTAGTGGATTTTGATAGGCGAGAGACTGGAGAATCCACACTAAAGGCGGTCCATTTGGAGACCAGGTCCTGTGTAAACGGAAACATAGCCTTCAGACGTTTGGACCCCTGGAAGCGCTTCTCTGGGTGCTTCCAGGCAGTTTCCAGCAAGTCGTCAAACTCCTTATGAGAATTGAAGACCTTGGGAGAGCGGTGAGTGTGGTGGAAGGAGACTTCTGGAGCTGGGTCCGAAGTTCCAGGGTCCTGTAAGTAAAAGGTGTCCCTAACAGCGGACACCAAACTGTCCACCATGTCAGACATGGATGACAGCTCTTCGGAGTCTGAATGCGGATGCGAGTCAGAATCCACTAGTTCCCCTGGAGACCGGGAACGAGTAGGAGGCGGCTCCAGATCTAGGGACATCATCCTGGCTGTGCAGGCCGGAGATCGGGAACGGTCTCTGGGAGGGACGACTGTGGGAGTGGGGACGCAGCCTAGAAGAGGGAGAAAGGGAGCGGGAGGGGTTAGAAGACCGCCTTTCAGGAGAGGAGTCAGAGTAAATTACATTAGGATGCCTGTGAGAGTG
Source organism: Hyla sarda (assembly GCF_029499605.1). Lineage (NCBI taxonomy): Eukaryota > Metazoa > Chordata > Amphibia > Anura > Hylidae > Hyla > Hyla sarda. The sequence continues at coordinate 250,014,586 of NC_079190.1, read as the reverse complement.
TCGGCGGCCCGAGGATGCTGAACTAGTCTCCCTGGAGTGAGGTTGCAAGGAGGAATACTTCAAGGCAGTAGCCACCTCTCTGGAAACCTGTGCCAGATCAGAGATAGTCAAAGTGAAAAAATCCAAACCGGAGGGGGGGGGGGGGGGGGGGGGGTCAGAGACCACATGCCCAAGGGAGCTGTCCTGGGCAGAGGGGTTTGGACGTGAGGTGGAGCAGGCAGAACAGGTGGGCACTGCCGAACCACTTGGCAATTTAGATTTACAGCCTGTGCAAGCATAGTAAGTGACTAGGACGACCGCCTGTCAGAGGGTTCGGAGCTGGGATCGGACATTTGGCAAATAGAGAAGTCAGCTATCCCAGAGACAAAAAGAAAAAGGGACAAGTTCCTCCAGGCTCCTGTGTCCTGAAGGTGGAGTCCCTTGTGGGGGTGCAGCGACCGCCAGGGCCAGCTTGCAGCTACCAGGAGCAGCATGCCGCAACCCACAGGAGTAGCAGGCAAGCCCAGTCAGAGCATACAATAAGCCCCACAGAAAGAAAGAAGAGGACACCGGCATCGGAGCTGAAGAGGAGACTGCGTTCAAAAATGTGACTACGTCCCTAAGAAGCTCTCCTATAAGCGAGATCGGGCTAGAGGGAGGAGTTAAGTGACACCCGCAGCACACACTACAACGGGAGAGGTTGTGAATGGCGCTGACAGGGGATTGGGTGGGCGCAAATAGAGAGGCAGAGCTACCCGCCGGAGTGTAATAGGCCAAAGCCGCGGGGCTAAATTAATTATGCCAGCTGGTCGGGCCTTACCCCGGCACCTCTCCAGAAAAGCACAGAAATCAAAGGGAGCTCTGGAAGATGCCGGAGCACCACTTGCCAAAGCTGCTAAGCGCGCATAGCCGCACGAGAGTATCGGGGAGCGGAGCTATTGCTGGAGCGGACCAGGCCGAAATCGCGGGCTAAATTAATGGTGACAGCTGGTCGGGCCTCCGCTCCTCTTGCGGCCCGCTGGGGCACCCCCTAAAACAGGACGGAGACCACAGTGGTCTCCGGAGGGCAAGGGGAAAGGGCCAAAATCACAACCAGATAAAGGGACACCGCCTAGCCTGTCAAACAAGCAACAGGAAAAGCATGAAGGGCAGAGGGCTGAAATATGCCAGACCCGGGGACATGCCTGGCCTCCAAGAAACTGACGGAGTTCTTCTAAGGTTATGCTTATACTCACCCCTGATGTCTGCAGCCAGCCTGGTGCCACCTGCATCATACCAGGCTGCAAAAGCGGGGTGAGCAGGGGCAAGAGGGGCCTGGACCCAAGGCACAACCCTCAATGCTGGTCGGTGGTGGGAAAGGGTTAACGATTCATACACTATGAACCGTGCCCTTTAGTCGCAAGGGGGGGGGGGGGGGGGGAATCAGGTTGCGCCATGCTCCTATCGCCCCCAACCTAGAAAAATAATAAGGGAGAAAAAACTAAATGTTCTAAACTAGAAAACACAAAACTAGGAAACACAAAAAGAAGACCACTGACTCTGATTAGCTCAGAGTCAGTGGGCGGAGTATATCCTGTCAGGAGGGGCCGACCTCTTTTTTTTATTAAGCCTAGTGTCAGCCTCCTAGTGGCAACAAGATATACCCATGGTTCCTGTGTCATCCAATGAAGCCCATCGAGAAATAACATTTTCAGAAAACAATTGATACCCATCCCTACCAAGTCTGCACTTGTTTCTGCTTAAAAGGACTACGTCACTATGGTCGTATCTTCTTTTACCCACAACCCCAAGGAACTCGAACACCTCTAATTCCCTTCTCCATCCCCTGCTGCCACCCCCTACATCTCTCATCACAGTAGAAGACTTTGCCATATACTTCAAACACAAGGCTGACTATATTTGAGAAAGCTTTAACCCGCAGTCCCCTTGACCCATCTTCCCTCATAACTCACATCTCTACCACTTCACGATTACCCATAACAACCTCTCCAAATAACATCTCACTACCTGTGCACTTGACTCAATCCCATCCCACCTTATCGCCAACCTCCTTCTTCCCAACTCTAACTTATCTCTTTAATCCATGACTTGCACATTTCCTTTATCATTTAAACATGTAACCATTACACCCATCCTGAAATGCCATCCCTCGACCAGTCCTCATTGTTCAGCTCCCACGACCTTTCTTCTATCCTTAACCTCAAAATTTCCTCCTCATCCAACTCACTCTTTGACCACCTTCAATCTGGTTTCCGTCCTCCCCACTCTACCAAAATGTCCTCACAATGGTGGCCACAGGTCTACTAACTGCCAAAGCCTCACACCAATATACTCTGTTCTTCTCTTTGACCTTTCCTCTGCCTTTGACACCATAGACCACTCCCTCCTGCTACAAACTCTCTCATCCCTAGAGATCACAAATTTGGACCTCTCCTAGATCTTCTCATACCTTTCCAACTGTACATTCAGCAATATGGAGAAACCAGCATTCATTATCTTCCCCATCTTGCTCCACCTACCGGATCTATCAATTAGTCAATGGCTACACTCCCTCCCCAGTCCCACAAGTCCAATGCCTTAGGGTATCCTATTCTCCTCTCTTTCAAAACCAACATTCAGACCTTTACCACCTCAAAAACATTTCTTGAAACCGCTTATTTCTCAACTTTGACTCAACTAAACTATTGGTATATACCCTTATCATATTCTCCTTGAACTACTGCAACATCCTCCTCTGTGGCCTTCTGTCAAACACTCTTACCCCACTCCAATCCATCCTCAACTCTGCTGCCTGACTGATCAACCACTTCACTTTGGCAATCCCTTCACTGGCTACCCACTGCCTAGCGAATTCAGTTTAAACCAGTTTCCCAAACAAGGAGCCTCCAGCATGCCAAGGCAGCTTGGCTGTGAGGAAGTCTGGGAATTGTAGTTTAGGAACAGGTGGAGACTTACTGTTTGGGAAACACGGGTTTAAACTGTTAATTACATGGCTCCAAGATTTCGCTCATGCTTCCCCAATACAATGGAACTCGTTACTCCAACATATCAGTCTCTCACCCACCATCAAGACCTTCAAAAGTAACCTGAAAACCCATCTCTTCATAGCAGTATACAATAACCCTGCTGCCACTATATTGCCACCTTAAAAAAATATATAAATATATATATTTATTTATATAATTTTTTTTTTCCTCCAAACAGTGAATTTGCAATTTGAAGTTCCACTTTGTTCCATCTGCTCACTCATTGAACACTTCACTTTCTTAGAAGAACTGTCTAAAAGAAAAAACAAAGGCTCTTCATCGTGAAAAATCACCAACACACAAGGAAAGGGAGGTGATGAGAACAGCTTACACAATTCAGTTGTGTAGCCACAATTACAACGTATCCCTGCCGTATGCAATTCATTTCAATGAGCCGGCCGGAGTGAGACGCTGACTCCAGTCGGCTCATTTTTGCCACGTATGCGGTTTTCAATCTGACCTCAAAACGTGGTCGACTACGGCAGGGATACGGGAGCGCAAGGTTTTAGCTCCCCCCAGCCGTTTGGGGCCCCGTATTGGTAAAAACGTGATGTGAACCCAGCCTAAGCCTGATTAAGCTGCGCATGCACAGCAAAACGCGTTGCATGTTGGTCAATAAAGAAATATGTTTTATTTTATGGAAGTCCTGATCCTGTTCAGCGCCGTTTGATTCCTGGTTCCCCCTGAAGTGTGTTTTGCTGCTATATATATATATATATATATATTTTAGAAGGACTGTGGAACATCCAGGTACTTTTTTTTTGGGGTGGGGGTGGGGGGGGTGGGATGGGTTTACAACTATGCATAGTTTAGTTAGATTGTGTTTGCCATAATAGTGACAAAATTGGTCTAATCAAATTGACACACACAATAAAGATAACATGTCATTATTACTTTAAAGTGTACTGCGCAAAAACAGACCCTCCCCAAAAAGTTGCAAAATGATGGTTTTCTTTTTAATTGCACTTCCACACGCAAAAAAATAAAAAAATAGTTTTAGTTTCACTGTACATTTGATGATAAAAAGAAAGGACAATTACAAAGTCATTATAAAGTATGATTGGTTGCACAAAAAACAGCCCTCATATGAGTCTGCAGATATAAAAATAAAGAGTTCTAGCTCATAAAAGACTAGGAGAAAAAAAATGAAACCGCAAAAACAAAAAGTGGCCGTGTCTATAAGGTCAAAATGGGCAGTGTCCTTAAGCTTAAGGGGTAGAGATAAGACCTGCATTTAGAGTAGAATGCCGATAGATTTCAGTGCAGAATTCTATAGTGTGAACCTTGTAGTGGGCCTTGCAGTACTTCCATACTTGTATGTAGGAGGATGGCAATAAAGTAATTATGATAGAAAGTATAATAGGCAAGTTAGACTGCAAGTTAGACTTCTTACAAGTTAGCTGTAAGAAGCCAAAAATTAGAAATAAGGATAAGGAAAGAGATGCCGGGACTGCACAAAGATCCTTTTCATTACAACATAATTACCGTATATTAGGTATTTAAATTTGTAGACTACAAAAACAATAAAAAAATTATTTGGCTTCTAATGTTTCCTGTTTGGAGCCAAAGACACCTAGGTGAATATCTTTCCTTAACCTCTTAAGGACGGACCCATTTTTTTTATCTTCATGACCAGGCTTTATTTTTTACATTGACGTACGTCTCTTTAAATGCTAATAACTTTAGAACGCTTTTTCCGACTGGAGCAATTCTGAGAGTTTTATCGTGATATATTGTACTTTATATAAGTGGTACATTTTTGTTGACATGCATTTTTTGTGAAAAACTCAAATATTGTGAAAAACTGAAAACATTTCTGGCTTTTTTTAAATTATTTTTTTCACTGTGCGGTAAAAGTGATATTCTATTTATTCTGTCGGTCAGTACGATTATAGAGATACCCATTTTATAGCTTTCTCTGTTCTTTTTCCTTTTCTGAGCAAAATTATTTTTCTCCCTTTTTTTGTGTTCTCATTCTGACAGCTGCAATTTATTTATTTTTCATCCGAAGCCATTGAGTTAGGGTTTATTTTTTGCGGGACCAGCGGTACTTTTTATTAATATAGTTTTTGCAATACATGCTATCTTTTGATCTTTATTCCGCTATTTTGTTGTTTTTTTTCGGCGTTCACCGTGTGGGATAATTTACACTATAGCTTTATAGTATATGTCATTAGGGACATTGAATTACCTAGTATGTATATGATTTGTGCTTTTTTTTTTCATATAATACAGGGCTTTTATTGAGAAAGGGGCATTTTTAAATTTTTTTCCCCATTTCATACTTTTATTGAAGACCTTTTATTAATTTAGTTCACTTTTTACAGGTTATAACATGCAGCAATACATGTGTACTGCAGCACAGTATGACCTGATGAGCTGCACACACTACAGCCTATGCGATCCAGCCTGTGGCTGTATCTCCCAGGCTGATCTGGCCTCCTGCTGCCATAGCAACCAACTGTGACCCGCGATCGTATCACGGCGCCATCGTTGGTGAACAAGGGGAAAACCTTTGCCCTGTCAACACCATAGATGCCGTGATCAGGAATGATCACGGCATCATTGGGTTAATGCTGCCGGGACCAGTGCGACCGCGGCCCCGACAGCTGCGGCGGGACCCCGGCTGTGATTGACAGCCGGGTCCCGCCGCCGATCTACTGAGCTGCACGCAGCAGAGCAGGAGATAGTTAGCACTTATGCATACGTCCTAGCGAGCGAACATGTTGGGTGCTGGGACGTATCTGTACGTCCTATAGCAGGAAGGGATTAAAGGAGTACTCCGGTGAAACATTTTTTTTCTTATCAACTGGCTCCAGAAAGTTACAGATTTGTAAATTACTTCTATTAACCTGTTGGGAACGGAGGGCATACAGGTACGCCCTCGCGTCCTGGTACTTAAGGACGTATTTCCGATCCGGTGATTGGACCGGGATTACTGCTGATATCTATCAGCAGGCATCCTGTGACAATGCCCAGGGGAGTCCCGAGACCTCCCCACTAGTGACCTGTTCAACCGGAAAATAAGAATGAAAGAATGATCAGAGGATAAAAAAAGATAGGAGCGAGGTGGTAGGGGTGCCACCTCCCGCTATCCCCTCCCTATCCCCTGCCATTGGTCGATCAGGACTGACCGACCATTGGCAGTTGGGGGCGGGTTGGTGTTAGAGTTGATTGCCCCCGCTCTGCCCACCGATTTAAGTCCAGGCAGAGCTGGGAGAACAAGTTGGGCGAGGGGTAGCGTAGCCGGCTTACCGGGCGGCATCGGAGCAGCGGCGGGGACATCGGGCAGCAGCAGGAGGAGTGCGGCCAGAAAGTGTGGCGGTGGAGGAGGCTGCAGTGAAGATCGCTGATAAGTGCTCTTCACTGTGGCATTCTAAAAGTTGCAAAACTACAACTCCCAGCAAGGCAAGACAGCCAAAGGCTGTAGTTTTGTAACATCTGGAGGGCCAGTTTGGAGACCACTGTATACTGATCTCCAAACTGTGGTCCTCCAGATGTTGCAAAACTACAACTATCAGCATGCCCAAGCAGTCAGTGCATGCTGAAGTTGTAGTTTTGCAACATCTGAAGTGGCACAGTTTGAAGACCACTATACGGTGGTCTCCAAACTGTAGCCCTCCAAATGTTGCAAAATTACAATTCCCAGCATGCCCAGACAGTCAGGTATGCTGGGCGGTGTAGTTCTGTAATATCTGGCCATTCAGATGTTGCAGAACTACAACTCCCAGCATGCCTGGACAGTCTGGGCATGCTTGGAGTTGTAGTTTTGCAACATCTGGAGTGCTACAGTTTGGAGACCACTACTTAGCGGTCTCCAAACTGTTATTCCCCAGTTGTTGCATAACTACAACTCCTGGCATGCCTTTCGGCTGTCAGTGCATGCTGGGAGTTGTAGTTTTGCAACAGCTGAAGGTTTGGGGTATTCCCCTCATGTACAGGGTACATTCACACGGGCGGGGAATTAAAGTAGATTTCCTTCTACAATTTTGATCTGCGGCAAATTTTCCGCCCCAGTTCAAACTCCCAGCGGAAAACTCACTGTGAACCCTGGCCTGTGTGAATGTACCCTAAAAACACTACATATACATAGTCCTCCCCCAATAAAAAACGTCTCATACGGCAGTGTTTCCTAAACGGAGCCTCCAGCTGTTGCAAAACTACAACTCCAAGTATTGCCGGACAGCCATTGACTGTCCAGGGATGCTGGGGGTTTTGCAACAGCTGGAGGCACCCTGTTTGGGAAACACTGCCATAGGGTTTTGGTGGAGACAAGCCCCATCCTTTTATCCGGTTCCCCCCCCCCCCCCTATTGCAATGTCCTAATCTAGGCCTCAAATGCGCATGGTGCTCTCTCACTTCAGAGCCCTGTCGTATTTCAAGCCAACAGTTTAGGGCCACATATGGAGTATTTCCGTACTCAGGAGAAATTGCGTTACAAATTTTGGGGGGATTTTTCTCCTTTTACCCCTTATGAAAAGGAAAAGATAGGGCCTACACCAGCATGTTCTTTTAAAAAATGTTTTACACTAACATGCTGGTGTTGCCCCATATTTTTCTCCTGAGTACGGAAATACCCCATATGTGGACGTAAAATGCTCTGCGGACGCACAACAGTGCACAGGAGTGGGAGTGCGCCATTTGAGGCGCCCACATGTGACCCCATTTTGGAAACGAACACCCCTCAAGGAACGTAACAAGGGGTATAGTGAGCCTTAAAATCCCTACAGGTCTTTGACGAATGTTCGTTGGACTTGAAAATTAAAAATTTGTGCTTTTTTCCCTGAAATGCTGGTGTTACCCCAAATTTTTCATTTTCACAAGGGGTAATTGGAAAAAAGCCCCCAAAAAGTTCTAGCCTAATTTCTTCTGAGTAAGGAAATACCCAATATCTGGATGTAAAGTGCTCTGCGGCCCAACTACAATGCTCAGAAGAGATGGAGCGCCATTGGGCTTTTGGAGAGTTTGTCAATCACCTGTGGGGTGTTAATGCTCACTATACCCCCTTGTTACGTTTTTTGAGGGGTGTAGTTTCCAAAATAGTATGCCATGTGTTTTTTTTTTTTTTTTGCTGTTAACTCCTTGGGGACGGAGCTCATTATAACCTTAAGAACGGGAGCATTTTTTGCAATGCTGACCACTGTGACTTTAAGCATTAATAACTCAGGGATGCTTTTACTTTTCATTCTGATTCCGAGATTATTTTTTCGTGACATATTCTACTTTATGTTAGTGGTAAATTTGGTAAAATTCCAAAATCTGATGAAAAAATTGAAAATTTTGCATTTTTCTAACTTTGAAGCTCTCTGCTTGTAAGGAAAACAGACATTCCAAATAAATTATATATTGATTCACATATACAATATGTCTACTTTATGTTGGCATCATAAATTGACAGGTTTTTATTTTTGGAAGACATCAGAGGGCTTCAAAGTACAGCAGCAATTTTCCAACTTTTCACAACATTTTCAAAATTGGAATTTTTCAGGGACCAGTTCAGTTTTGAAGTGGATTTGAAGGGCCTTCATATTAGAAATACCCCATAAATTACCCCATTATAAAAACTGCACCCCTCAAAGTATTCAAAATGACATTCAGTAAGCTTGTTAACCCTTTAGGTGTTTCACAGGAATAGCAGCAAAGTAAAGGAGAAAATTCAAAATCTTCATTTTTTTACACTTGCATGTTCTTGTAGACCCAGTTTTTGAAATTTTACAAGGGGTAATAGGAGAAAAAGTCCCCCAAAACTTGTAACCCAATTTCGCTCGAGTATGGAAATACCTCATATGTGTATGTCAAGTGTTCGGCGGGTGCACTAGAGGGCTCAGAAGGGAAGGAGCGACAATGGGATTTTGGAGAGAATTTTGCTGAAATGGTTTTTGGGGGCATGTCACATTTAAGAAGCCCCTATGGTGCCAGAACAGCAAAAAAAAAAATAATATATAAGAAAAATAAAAAAAACACATGGCATACTATTTTGGAAACTACACCCCTCAAGGCACGTAACAAGGGGTCCGGTGAGCCTTAACACCCCACAGGTGTTTGACGACTTTTCGTTAAATTCGGATGTGTAAATGAAAAAAAAAATTTCACTAAAGTGCAGTTTTTCCCACAAAATTTACCATTTCTACAAAGGGTAATGGGAGAAAAATCCCGCCACAATTTGTAACGCAATTTCTCCCGAGTAAGGAGATACCCCATATGTGGCCCTTAACTGTTGCCTTGAAATACGACAGGGCTCTGAAGTGAGAGAGCTCCGCATTTGAGGCCTGAATAAGGAATTTGCAATAGGGGCGGACCCGGTCACAAGGACGGGGCTTGTCTCCACCAAAACCCTATAGCAGTGTTTCCCAAACAGGGTGCCTCCAGCTGTTGCATGACTCCCAGCCAGTCAGGACAGTCTATGGCTGTCCGGCACCACTGGGAGTTGTGGTTTTGCAACAGCTGGAGGCGCCGTTTAGGAAACACTGCCGTATGAGACGTTTTCATTTTTATTGGGGGGGGGGGGGGGGCGACGTGTAAGGGGGTGTATGTGTTGTGTTTTACTTTTTATTATTTGTTAGTGTAGTGTTTTTAGGGTACATTCACACAGGCGGGGGTTCACAGTAAGTTTCCTTGAAGGAAACCCACTGTAAACCCCGCCCGTGTGAATGTACCCTGTACATTCACATGGGGGGGGGGGGGGGGGTGCCCCAAACCTTCAGCTGTGGCAAAATGACAACTCCCAGAATGCACTGACAGACCGTACATGATGGGAGTTGTAGTTTTACAACAGCTGTAGGCACACTGGTGGGGAACCACTGAGTTAGAAAACAGACTCTAGCTCAGTGATTCTAACCCATGTGCCTCCAGCTGTTGCAAGACTACAACTCCCAGCATGTACGGTCTGTCAGTGCACTCTGGGAGTTTTAGTTTTGCTGGAGACACACGGGTTGGAATCACTGAGTTAGGAAACGGACTCTAGCTCAATGTTTCCACACCAGTGTGCCTACAGCTGTTGCAAAACTACAATTCCCAGCACAGCCAGACAGTCAGGGATACTGGGCGTGTAGTTCTGCAATATCTGGCCCTTCAGATGTTGCAGAACTACAACTCCCAGCATGCCTGGACAGTCTGGGCATGCTAGGAGTTGTAGTTATGCAACAACTGGGGAAGAACAGTGGCCTCCAAACTGTAGCCCTCCAGATGTTGCAAAACTACAACTCCAAGCATGCCCAGACTATCCAGGCATGCTGGGAGTTGTAGTTCTGCAACATCTGAAGGGCCAGATATTGCAGAACTACACGCCCACATCCCTGACTGACTGGGCATGCTGGGAGTTGTAGTTTTGCAACATCTGGAGGGCTACAGTTTAGAGACCACCATATAGTGGTCTCGAAACTGTGCCACTTCAGATGTTGCAAAACTACAACTCCCAGCATGCCCAGTCAGTGCATGCTGAAAGTTGTAGTTTTGCAACATCTGGAGAACCACAGTTTAGAGACCACTACACAGTGGTCTCCAAACTGTGACCCTCCAGATGTTGCAAAACTACAACTCCCAGCATGCCCAGACAGCCTTTGGCTGTCTGGGCATGCTGGGAGTTGTAGTTTTGCAGCTTTTAGAAGGCCACAGTGAAGATCACTTATCGCGCTCTTCACTGCAGCCTTCTCAGTCGCACTTTCCGGCCGCCGCTCTTCCTGCTGCAGCCACTGCTCAGTGGATGCCGCCTCCGAAGGTCTGGGTAAGCCGGGCCATGCTCCCCCCTCTCCGCCCGTGTTCCCGCGCTCTGTACCGACTTCCGATCGGTGGCCAGAGCGGAGGAAATTAACTCTAACCCCCCCGCCCCCCTCCTGCCATTGGTGGTCAGCCTGAACGACCAATGGCAGGGGATAGGAGGGGGTGGCAACACTGCCACCTCGCTCCTATCCTTTAGGCTGGTCGGAGCTGGCTCTGACAGCTCCGATCAGTCTCATTTTCCGGGAGATCGGGTCACCAGTGACCCGATTTGCCGGGACCGCGATTACCGATATGGGGGGGGGGTGTCTCAGGACTCCCCTAGGCATTGCCATGGGATGCCTGCTGATAGATATCAGCAGTCATCCCGGTCCGATCACCGCCCGGTGAGTGGCAGTGATCGGAAATGCTGAGGGCGTATGGATACGCCCTCCGTCCTTAAGTGATGTGACGCGAGGGCGTATGCATACGCTCTTCGTCCCCAAGGAGTTAAGGCACCATGGGGGCTTCCTAAATGCGACATGCCCCCCAAAAACCATTTCACAAAAATTCACTCTCCAAAAGCAAAATGTTGCTCCTTCCCTTCTGAGCCCTCTAGTGCACCCACAGAGCACTTTACATCCACATATGAGGTATTTCCTTGCTCGAGAGAAAATGAATTACAAGTTTTGGGGGGCATTTTAACCTTTTACCCCTTATAAAAGTGAAAAAATGAGGCTAAAATAACATGTCAGTATAAAAAAAAAATTGAGATTTAGATTTTTCTCCATTTTTCTGCTAGTCATGTAAAACACCTAAAGGGTTATAAACTTTTTGAATGTCATTTTGAATACTTTGAGGGGTGCAGTTTTCATAATTGGGTACATTATAGGGGATTTCCAACATAAAGACCCTCATTCACTTCAAAAACTTAACTAGTCCCTGAAAAATTCTGATTGTGAAATTTCCGTGAAAAATTTGAAAATTGCTGCCCTCTGATGTCTTCAGAAAGTAAAAACATGACAACTTTATGATGCAAACATAAAGTAGACATATTGTATATGAGAATCAATGTAATTTATTTGACATGTCCCTTTTCCTTACAAGCAGAGAGCTTCAAAGTTAGAAAAATGCAAAATTTTCAAATTTTTTTTAAATTTTTCACCAAGAAATCATGCAAGTATCGACGAAAATTTACCACTAACAAAGTAGAATATGTCTAGGTACACTACAAGTAGGTTTTGAACACTGGCACTTATGGGATTACTGGCAGCTTCTAAGACACACACTAGTGGTTCCCTGCTGAGCCACTAAGTAGTAAGAATAATAATAAAACAAAATATATTTGTAATGTCAGCGCTTATACGGTATGTATGATTGATACTGTGGTTATAGATGTCCTGCGGTACTGAGAATGGCACACGGGCTGTTAGTGCTATAGTTACATTAACCTTATATTTTTAATTATGCAGAGAGATATGCCTTGCTGTTACATGAAACGGTGAAAATAATCTATTTGAATGTATCTTCACTTAGTTGGTGTGGTAGGACAAAGATTTTTGCCTTCAACTTCCAGCCTTTCATGTCATCGTTGTTCTCGTGTTCGATGCAATGTCTGAAGTGGCGCGCGCCAGGAGACTGCCCCGGCCGCAGGAGTCTACAACTGGCAGTTCACATTCCGGTGGGATAGTTTGAATGACCTACGGCTGATAGTGATGTCACTACCCAGTATGGGTCAAACTAACGCATTTTGGAAATTAAGATTTCCTTCCTTAGAGAAATAACGTTAGTTACTATAGCACTAACAGCCCATGTACCATTCTCAGTACCGCAGGACATCTATAACCACAGTATCAGTCATATATATTAGCGCTGACACCACAAATATATTTTGTTTTATAAAGTAGAATATGTCACAAAAAAACAATCTCAGAATCAAATTTATAAGTAAAAGGATTCCAGAGTTATAATGCATAAAGGGATAGTCAGATTTGAAAAAAATGCTCGGGTCCTTAGGGTCATAATGGGCTCCATCTCCAAGGGGTTAAAAATTTTTTAATCCTACCAGTACTTAGCTGCTGAAGTTGAGTTGTTTTCTGTCTGACAACTGTGCTCTCTGCTGACACCTCTGTCTGCCTGAGGGACTGTCCAGAGTAGGAGCAAATCCCCATTGCAAACCTCTCCTGCTCTGGACAGTTCCTGAAACAGACAGAGGTGTTAGCTGAGAGCACTGTGGTCAGACAGAAAACAAAAACAAAATAAAACTTCAGCAGCTGATAAGGTACTGGTAGGATTAAGATTTTTTTTTTTTTTTTTTTTTTTTTTATAGAAATGATTTACAAATTCTTTAAATTTCCAGAGCCAGTTGATATGGGAAAAAAAATAAAAATATAAATAAATAGTTTTTCACCAGAATACCCCTTTAATCCAGAGCACTGGTTTTTCACCAATCAACTGGTGTCAGAAAGTTAAACAGATTTGGAAATTACTTCTATTTAAAAATCTTAACCCTTCCAGTACTTAGCTGCTGTATGCTTCACAGGATTTTTTTTTTATTTTTTCCTTTTCAGTCTGACCACAGTGCTCTCTGCTGACACCTGTCTGTCTGAGGAACTGTCAAGAGCAGGATAGGTTTGCTTTGGGGATTAGCTCCTGCTCTTGACAGTTCCTGAGACAGACAGGTGTCAGAGGAGAGCACTATCATCAGACAAAAGATATTCAAAAAGAAATGAACTACCTCTGTAGTATACAGCAGCCGATAAGTACTGGAAGGATTAAGATTTTTAAATAGATGCAATTTACAAATCTGTACGATTGTTTAAATGAGAGCCCTACTTGCCGGGGGTCATATCCATCCGAAGGCTTGTCAACCTACTGGGAAGCCCTACCTAATCATCAGGTAGGGCTCACTAGTAGGTAGACAGGCCCGCAAATAGATATGACCCCCATCAGAAATGGGATCATATCTATCTGGGGCCTGTATCTGAGGAGCCCCATCTGATGGAGGTCACATCTATGGAGGGGCCTGCCTACCTACTGGGGAGACCTTCCTGATAGGGGGGGGGGGTCACATCTATGAGGGGCATGTGTAACTACTGGGGAGACCTACCTGATGGGGGCCACATCTATGAAGGGCCTGTCTACCTAATGGGGAGCCCTACCTGTAGTGGGTCATATCTATCTGGGGGCCTGTCTTCATATGGGGAGCCCTACCTTCCTAAAGGGGACTACCTACTTATTGGGGTGGACTTACTTATCAGGGGCCCTATCCACCTAATGTGGTGACATACTGGTCTGCCTATTAAGTTTCTATTAATAAAAGACAATATTTACATACTATTTTGGTTTAAATTATTTTATGTACCAGGACAAGTTGATTGTCATGAGGGACAAGTAGATCGTGCTCCATTTTTGTCCCTTGGACAAGTAGTTTTTTTTTTTTTAAACTTTCCACACCTCTGCTTTAGAAGGCATGCAGGTTTGCATAAAGTATTGGCATGGACAGAAACAAAAGACATGATGGAGTGGTTATGAAAGAGAATACAAATTGCTTGACACCTTTGCATATGTTCTAAGTGTGTCAGTCAAATGAAGCCAGAAGACAGATATACTATACCCAAGGCTATTCAGTTTTATTTTAGCACTGCTTACTATAATAAATATACTACTAAATCACAATGACAGACCTTTATCAAGCGATTTAGTTACATTTTTTTTTTACTAAAAATGTCGCACCTACGCGATTTTTGGTGCAACATTTTGACTGGAAAGCGAGAAAAGCAAGTTTTCCAAAACTTAACTACGAAGTAAAATTTTTAAAATGGACTACGGGTAGTCTGGTATTTATTAACTGAGACAATCGCAACTGCGCAAAAAAAAGTTGCAAGCCCTCAAAAACTGCGTAAATGTAAGCCAGCCCAGAGCTGGCGTACAAAACGGCTTTTGAGAGCAAATTTTATATTTCCCGCTGGCAGCCGACATAACGGCTCCAGCGGGAAATCTAAAACAACTGTACATCACTCTGCAGCCGCCCGGGCTCTGTCTGATTCTAACCCTGCTACCCTAACATAATGACATCCCTCCTTGTCTCATGCGCCGCACATCTCCCATCTGTCTGCTACCTACAGTGAGGGAATGCTGGGAGTTGTAGTATTGTAGCGGGATAATGTGCGGCGCGGGCGGGTGGAAGACAAGGGGGGGTGGGGGTTATGTAATACAGTGTCCCCATTATTATACTGTATTAGGGTAGCGGGGATAGAATCTGAGGAACCCGGGCTGCTGCAGAGCGATTCCAGCCCAGGCTCCTTTTAAGGCTGGGTTCATACTACGTTTTTTAATTACGGTTCCCGTATACGGCTGAGAGGAGGGGTGGGCGGGGCTTAATCGCAGCGCCCGTATTCGGGAACCGTATTTAATGCATGTCTATGAGCCGACCGGAGTGAACCGCAGCCTCCGGTCGGCTGCTTTTTCGGCCGTATGCGGTTTCCCGACCACATTTTGCCTGCGGTTGGGAAACCGCATACGGCCGAAAAAGCAGCCGACCGGAGGCTGCGGTTCACTCCGGTCGGCTCATAGACATGCATTAAATACGGTTCCCGAATACGGCTAAGTGCGGGCGCCACGATTAAAATCCGCCCACCCCTCCTCCCAGCCGTATACGGGAACCGTAATTACAAACCGTAGTGTGAACCCAGCCTAACATACCTCGGCGCCGCGGAGTTTCTATTTCCTCTAATGTAATTTCATATTTCCCACTGGGTCCCGTGATTGTCCGGGACCGAGCAGCCAATCACGGGAAATTTGATATTACAATAGGGATTAAAAGCTCCGTGGCTCCGCTAGATGTTAAAAGGAGCCCGGGCTGGCATCAGTCTTCAGCCGCACGGGCTTCTCATATATCCTGCGGCGCCTTGGTAAGGAGCCCGGGCTAGCCTCACTTCAGCCGCCCGGGCTCCGTCAACTATCATCTCCGCAGCGCCTGATAAGGAGCCCAGCCTGACGTAACTCTGCAGCCGCCCGGGACTCCCACAGCCGGACAGGGAGATGTGTAGGTGCCGTCCCTGTCATCCATCAGCACTGCGGTACACGCCGAGAGATGGCAGGGACGGCTTCTGCACATCTCCCTGCCTGGCTGCGGGAGTCCCGGGTGGCTGCAGTATTATGTCAGCCCGGGCTCCTTACTACAGCGCCGCGGAGTTTAGTGTAATTTCAAATTTCCCGCTGGGTCCCATGTCACGTGACCCGGCAGGAAATATGAAATTACAGTGATTCTCTGATCACTGCAGCCAAGAAGCGGAGCGCATTACCACCCACTTCCCCTCGTTGGCACGACTTCAACTCCCAGCATGCCCTTACAGTAAGGGCATTCTGGGAGAGTTGTAGGGGGTGGGGTGGGTGTTGGGGACAGGTGACAAGCTTGTCACCTGCCCCCGGCCGCACAACTACAACTCCCAGCATGCCCTTACAGTAAGGATATGCTGGGAGTTGTAGTTGTGCGGCAGGGGGCAGGTGACAGGCTTGTCACCCGACCCCCTACAACTCCCAGCATGCCCTTACAGTAAGGATATGCTGGGAGTTGCAGTCATGTGGTGCTGGAGATTGTTACCACCCCCTACAACTCCCAGCATATCCTTACTGTAAGGGCATGCTGGGAGTTGTAGTCATGCGCGGACAGGTGACAATAAATGTATTGGCCTATTTTTCTTTTTTTCTCCTTTCAGATCCGTGTATCCTGTGGACTACTTCGGATTCGGTGGACTGTTTCGATGAGCAGCGTTTTTTTTATCTGTTTAATGTTAATAAAATGGTTAACGAGGGCTTGTGGGGGAGTGTTTTTTGGAATAAATTTTTTTGAAACTGGTTATGTTTTTTTTTTTTTACTTACTTGGCAGGCTTAGTAGTAGAAGCTGTCTAGTAGACGGAATCCATTATTAAGCCTGGGCTTAGTGTTAGCCCCCAACACAGCTAGCGCTAACCCCCAATTATTACCCTGGTACCCACCGCCACAAGGGTTCCAGCAAGTGCCGGTACCAACAGGCCCAGAGCGTCAAATATGGCGCTCCTGGGCCTAGGCTGTAACAGGCTGGCGTTATTTAGGCTGGGGAGAGCCAGTAACAATGGCCCTCGCCCACCCTGGTAACGTCAGGCTGTTGCTGCTTGGTTGGTATTTGGCTGAAAATAAAAATACGGGGAACCCTATGCGTTTTTTTTTAAATAATTAATTATTTATGCAAAACAAAGAGAAGATTCCCCCTATTTTTATTTTTAGCCAAATACCAACCAAGCAGCACCAGCCTGATGTTACAGGGTCGGCGAGGACCATTGTTACTGGCCCTCCCCAGCCTAAATAACGCCAGCCTGTTACCGCCTAGTCCCAGGAGCGCCATATTTGACGTTCCAGGCCTGTTGGTACCGGCTCCTCCCGGCACCCCTGTGGCGGGGGGTACCGGGGTAATAATTGGGGGTTAGCGCTAAGCCTCAGCTTAGTAATGGACTCTGTCTATAATACAGCTTCCACTACTAAGCCTGTCAAGTAAATAAAAAAAAACACATTTAAAAAAAAAAAAAAATTAATTCCAAAAAAAGCAACACTCCCAAAATTCCTCATTAACCATTTTATTAACATTAAACCAAAAAAATGCTGATCACTGTACTCCCCTGAATCTAAAGTAATCCACAAGATACAGGGATCTGAAAATGAGAAGAAAAAATTAATTAGTTAGTACATTTAGGGGGAAAAAAGTGATAAAAAACACACACACATATACACATATACATAGAAAGATAAATACATAGATATATATATATATATATATATATATATATATATATATATATATATATATATATATATGTATATATCTATCTCACACAGTTTTTTCAAAGCTCCAAATTTGTGTTCTGAAGTCATTTATTGTTTTTTTGCTTATGTGTGCAAAAAAAAAAAAAAAAATGGTATTCAAAAGTGATTTATTGGTTTTTGCTTATGTAAGCCATATTTATCAACCCACCATGATGGTATATTAAATATGTCACACATAAGCAAAACCAAACGCAAGAAAAAAAATGCCTACAGAACTCGCTTACCAAAGCAACGATGATAAAAGTACCCCAATTTTTTTTTGTCTTAATCAAGGTTTAGTCACAGCAAAGTGGAGCAGCACAACCGACAGCGTTTCTGTGATGTGAGTGAAGGCGGGCCCAGTCGCAGCCCTGGTCACAGGCTGCAATAGTTAGATGCCAAAACAGAAAAATGTACCACAGCACGCCGGTTCAAGGTGAAAATAATAAGGTGTTTATTCCTCACATGTGGCAAGCAACGTTTTAACTGTCAATACAGTCTTTTTCAAGCATTGCTTTCATATCTTAATAAGCTCTGGTTAAAAAAAAAAAAGCTGACCTATGATTGGTTGGTATAGGTGTATTAGACTAGCTTTTGTCTTTGACAGGTTGATCAATCTGGACCAGTACGAGTGGAAACCGGCTTTGACGCACATGGTTTTAAGTGGTTTAAAATTATCAGTAAATGGGGGTAACTATGAGTAAAGGGGTTTTCTAGCATTTTTAAAAACAATGGCCTATTTTCAAGATAGGCTATTAATATTAGACTGTCTGGGTTCTGGCTCCTTGCACCCCCCTTTTCAGCTGTTTACAGGGGCCATTTTCATCATATAAATGCTGCAGAATCAACATTTACATTGCAAGCATTCTGGTTAGTACATGCAAAAGGTGTACGGTACCATAATGCTGTCCAATTCACTTAATGCAATCACCTTTTAAAAGCCTTTAACCCTTTAAGGACTCATCCCATTTGGGCCTTAAGGACTCAATTTTATTTTTACGTTTTCATTTTTTCCCCCTCAACTTAAAAAAATCATAACTCATATTTTCATCCACAGACTAGTATGAGGGCTTGTTTTTTGCGCGACCAGTTGTTCATTGTAATGCCATCACTCACTTTACCATAAAATGTATGGCGCAACCAAAAAAATACTATTTGTGTGGGGAAATTAAAAAGAAAACCGCAATTTTGCTACTTTTGGAAGGTTTTGTTTTCACGCAGTACAATTTACGGTAAAAATGACATGTGTTCTTTATTCTGAGGGTCAATACGATTAAAATGATACCCATGATAACATACTTTTCTATTACTGTTGCGCTTAAAATAAAATCAAATTAGTACGTTTAAAATCCCCCTATTTTGAAGACCTATAACTTTTTCGTTTTTCCGTATAAGCGGTGGTATGAGGGCTCATTTTTTGCGCCGTGATCTGTACTTTTTATTGATACCATATTTGCTGATATAAAACTTTTAATCCATTTTTTATAAAAAAAATTTTAGTAAAATGTTATAAAAAAAGCAGCTATTTTGGACTTTTTTGTAACGTTCACCGTACGGAATCATTAACGTTTTATTTTAATAGTTCAGATATTTACGCACGCGGCGATACCAAATATGTATATAAAAAAAATGTTTTAACACTTTTTGGGGGTGAAATAGGGAAAATGGGACAATTTACGTTTTTATTGGGGAGGGGGTTTTTCAAATTTTTTTTTTACTTTATTTACTTTTATTTTTACACTTTAATAGGCCCCATAGGGGACAATTTATAGCAATCATTCGATTGCCAATACTGTTCAGTGCTATGTATAGGACATAGCACTGATCAGCATTATCGGTCATCTTCTGCTCTGGTCTGCAGGAAGGCAGATCAGAGCAGAAGATGCCTGGAAGGCAGCGGAGCCAGGTGGGGGGCCCTCCGTCTGCCGTGCTGGATGATCGGATCGCCGCGGCAGCGATGCGGGCGATCCGATCATCCATTTTAGTGACCACGATGCTGCAGATGCCATGATCTATATTGATCACGGCATCTGAAGGGTTAATGGCGGACATTCGCGGGATCGCAGATGTCCGCCATTACCGGCGGGTCCCTGGCTGCGATCAGCAGCCGGGACCTGCTGCGCATGATCCGGGCATCGCTCCGATGCCCGTGGTTATGCTTAGGACATAAATGTACGTCCTGGTGCGTTAAGTACCACCTCACCAGGACGTACATTTTCGTCCTGCGTCGTTAAGGGGTTAAACACCAATACTAAAATAAGCTATTCCCAGCATCATAAAGCTAGGACATTACATCCCTATTAAGAATGTTAGTAGTCTGACCTCTAGGAGCACAGGTTTATCCTCTTTCCTCTTAAAAAACATATTGCTTTCCTTATACCACGGCTTAGTTCACACAAATTGTGGCCAGATATCCCAAGGACGGCCAGTGCCAACTGCACTGTCATCTCCATAGACGGCAATGTATTGTTAAGAAAATCTAGAAACAAATAATCTTTTGGGAATTCCACTCAGAAATGCATTGCTGTCTGTGGTGACGGCAAACCAGTCTGGACCAACCTAGGAGGAAAGAAACCTCAAAAATTCCATTATTAACATTCTTGTCTGACATTTGTTGAAAATGTCATATGCAATCTTATCACGCTTATTAATGAACCTCTAAACAAAATAACATGTACAACCCATTTACATCTGTCATGAGTGAAGCCTTACGCACGTGACTGTTTCTAATATAAAACCATAATGCACACTGTACTGTATTTTGCTACATTTTTGGCCCCACTGCATAATATACTGTATGTTTGATTTTTCAAAGGCCTTTTTAAAACTCAAAGTACACCTGTCATCTCTGTAGGAGGTACAGAGCAGCACACAAAAACAGGGCATATGAAGATGGGACAGACTGTTCGGTTGTTTAGAAAATACGGTAGGTGTGATAACTTTACAAACTGCAGCCACAGTAACTAATGATACAGTCCCATCTCCTTATGCCCTAACTGTTTTAGTGTGCAACACTGTACCATAGAGGTGACAGACCCCGAATGATCACGAGAACAAGCTGGGAAAAGTATGTGCACTCTCTTCAGCTCTATGTTATGTGACCTTGGTGACCCATAAAGTCTATGGGGTCATTTACAGGGGTATTCCAGGCCCAAAATTTTTTTTTTTTTTTTATATATATCAAGTGGCTCCGGAAAGTTAGGCTGGGTTCAAACTACGATTTGTAACTACAGTTCCCATATACGGCTGGGAGGAGGGGGGCGGGGCTTAATTGCGACGCCCGCACTTATAGGGGAACCGTATTTAATGCATGTCTATGAGCCAACCGGAGTGAACCACAGCCTCCGGTCGGCTGCTTTTTCGGCCGTATGCGGTTTCCCGACCACAGGCAAAAACGCGGTCGACCACGTTTTTTTTTTTTTTTTTTTTTTTGCCTACGGTCGGGAAACCGCATACGGCCGAAAAAGCAGCCGTCCGGAGGCTGCGGTTCACTCCGGTTGGCTCATAGACATGCATTAAATATCGTTCCCGTATACGGCCGAGTGCGGGCGCCGCGATTAAGCCCCGCCCCCCCCCCCCCTCCCAGCCGTATACTGGAACCGTAGTTACAAATCATAGTGTGAACCCAGCCTTAAACAGATTTGTAAATTACTTCTATTAAAAAATCTTAATCCTTCCAATAGTTATTAGCTTGTGAAGTTGAGTTGTTTTCTGTCTAACTGCTTTCTGATGACTCACATCCCTGGAGCTGTCCAGCTCCTATGGGGATATTCTCCCATCATGCACAGCTCCCGGGACGTGACATCATCATTGAGCAGTTAGACAGAAAACTAATAACTATTGGAAGGATTAAGATTTTTTTATAGAAGTAATTTACAAATCTGTTTAACTTTCCAGAGCCAGTTGATATATAAAAAAAAAGTTTTTGCCTGGAATACCCCTTTAAGTCTCATATGCACAGAGTGAGGAGAGGAGCACGCTGCCTCCCTCATGTCATTGGTCAGGGTCTAAACACAAACTCCAGTCAAAAAATTTTGACAGGTTCACTTTAAGTATGCTTTGCTCTATAAGAGAACACAAGTGCTACATCATGGTATGTTTACACTGTGGAATTCCGCGCAGTGAACATTACCATCAGTGTGAACGGGTCTTCCACGAGACCTGTTCACACTGCGGAATTTCAGCGAAAGACAATTTCCGCCGCTGAAATTGTTTCGCAAAAAGAAAGAACATGTTCATTTTTTGCGCGGAAGTCCACGAGCACTGCATAGCCGTCAACGGTGATGGAATTTCGGCAGCGGCCGCAGTGTGAACATACCCTTGACGACAATGGACATAAATGTACGTCATGGTGCAGTGGTACTTAACGCCCCATGACGTACATTTACACTCCACCATGACCGCGAGCTCGCGTCATGCCCAGCAGGTCGTGGCTGCTATCAGCAGCCAGGGACTAGCTAGTAATGGCGGACATCCGCAATCGCGCGGATGTCCGCCATTAACCCATCAGATGCTGTGATCAATACCGATCACGGCATCAGCGGCAGTCCGGTACTTTATATAGACGGTCGGATCAGCCGCAGCGCTGCCGCGGGGATCCAGTCATCCAGCATGGCGGCCGGAGGTCCCTTCACCTGGCTCCAGCCTTCTCCTGGGGTCTTCTGCTCTGCTCTGAAATCGAGCAGACCAGATCAGAAGTGCTATGCATAGCACTGATCATTATCTGGGGACTATTAAAGTGTATAAAAAATAAATTCACAAATAAAAAAAAAGTTAAAAATGTGAAAAATCCCCTCCCCCAATAAAAATTTAAATCATCCATTTTCCCCCCCATTTTACCCCCAAGAAAGCGTAAAAGAAAATGAACATATTTGGTATCGACAAGTGCATAAAAGTCTGAACTAGAGATGAGCGAACTTACAGTAAATTCGACTCGTCACGAACTTCTCGGCTCGGCAGTTGATTACTTTTCCTGCATAAATTAGTTCAGCTTTCAGGTGCTCCAGTGGGCTGGAAAAGGTGGATACAGTCCTAGGAAAGAGTTTCCAGCCCACCAGAGCACCTGAAAGCTGAACTCATTTATGCAGGATAAAGTCATCAACTGCTGAGCCGAGAAGTTCGTGACGAATCGAATTTACTGTAAATTCGCTCATCTCTAGTGATATCATTACAAAGTAAAATTGGTCATGCAAAAAACAACCCTCATATGGGTCTGTGGATGGAAAAATAAAAGTTATGATTTTTAGAAGGAGGAGGAAAAAACTAAAATGTAAAAATAAAATTGGCCCGGTCCTTAAGGGGTTAAGGATTCAATACACCCAAAGTTAAAAGATAAATCCACAGACACCAGTCCAAACACTGTGTTGCAGTTTAGATCTTACTCATGATAACACAGACAATTCAGTTATAAAGTGGACAGCTACCAGTATACTGGCTAATGCACAAACAGGTATGAATCCGAAAAGGCTGGTAAACCATTAACAGTTCACCATATCCGATTTAACCACTACCTGGCTCTGGACCTCACTCCGCTCACAGTAGGAGCTCCGCCATGGACGGCACCACCTGCAGATCCAGGGTCACAAAGAGGAGTACGGCAGTATGATGTCCGGTTCGGGCCCCGACGGCCCCCAGCCATGTCTGGGCTTAGCTTTCTCAGTCACAACACATGTATGGTGGATGGACCTGCTGTTGTACAAAATATTTCATTAAATATATTAGAAAAATTTTAAGAGATCTGTGCACAGAAAACAAAAAAAAAATAAAATAATTCAAACTAAAATGAAATTTCTAAATTATCACATGGATACAGAAGCTATGTTCACACAGAGTTTTTTCAGCACATATTTTGTTTCATACTAGGCACCAAAAGAAAGTGTGCACAGCCGCCCCCCCACCTCAAGTTCCTTACAAATGCTCCCTAAGGATTCAGGATGATGGTTAGTCCCATTGAATGTAGGTCATCAACACCTATGATGAGTTTAAAAAGGCAGAGCAAATTACACGGCAGAAATCTAAGGCTTCCACATATTGCACAGCTTATTACTCCACTTGGGAAATATACCCTTAGGTGATGCCCTAAATGTGTTTGGTCATGACACACTGGTGAGATAGGACTCCTTGCAGGATAACCATTGTTCACCCTACAATGGAAGGAGAATATTTGGGCAAGTATACATTGGTATTAATGTGCATCAAGACCTGTTGCTTCCAGATGGTGCACAACTACAACTCTCATCAGGTCCCGACAGCCTTCAGTTGTCAAGGTGTGATAGAAGTGGTAGTTTTGCAACAGCAGGTTGAGGAACAATGATCTAGAGCATGGGTGTCAAACATGCGGCCCGTGGCCCACAATGAATATTTTTGCGGCCTGAGCAGAGCCAGTGCTTGCCCTGCAGTGGGGGATCCCCCCCCCCCATCACTATTAAGGACATCCCTGTGTCCCGAACGATGTTTTCTGGACACAGGGATACCCCCCATCAACTCTCATCGGCCCCGCGTTAAGTTTAAAGCCGCAGGGGCTGCCGAGAGATAGTGACGTCCCGTGCGTGCGCCCATAGCAACGGAGGCGCGGAGGAGTGGAACATGGAGGTGGAAGACGCGCGCTGGCCAGCATGGTAAGTGACCAGCGGCACATCAGCTTCGGTGCTCAGACCACCACTCCTCTGGTTCCGGGACCTACTGCTATGGCCGGACCGGAGGAGGGTGGTCAGAGCACTGAAGTGGGGCAGTACACAGGCATACAGCCTTCAGCCATACACTGTACATGGCTGGAGGCTGTATGTCTGTGGGGGGGAACTATGCTGCCAAGCCAACGTGGGGGGCGGGGGAAACTATGCTGCCAAGCCAACGTGGGGGGCGGGGGAAACTATGCTGCCAAGCCAACGTGGGGGGCGGGGGAAACTATGCTGCCAAGCCAACGTGGGGGGCGGGGGAAACTATGCTGCCAAGCCAACGTGGGGGGCGGGGGAAACTATGCTGCCAAGCCAACGTGGGGGGCGGGGGAAACTATGCTGCCAAGCCAACGTGGGGGGCGGGGGAAACTATGCTGCCAAGCCAACGTGGGGGGCGGGGGAAACTATGCTGCCAAGCCAACGTGGGGGGCGGGGGAAACTATGCTGCCAAGCCAACGTGGGGGGCGGGGGAAACTATGCTGCCAAGCCAACGTGGGGGGCGGGGGAAACTATGCTGCCAAGCCAACGTGGGGGGCGGGGGAAACTATGCTGCCAAGCCAACGTGGGGGGCGGGGGAAACTATGCTGCCAAGCCAACGTGGGGGGCGGGGGAAACTATGCTGCCAAGCCAACGTGGGGGGCGGGGGAAACTATGCTGCCAAGCCAACGTGGGGGGCGGGGGAAACTATGCTGCCAAGCCAACGTGGGGGGCGGGGGAAACTATGCTGCCAAGCCAACGTGGGGGGCGGGGGAAACTATGCTGCCAAGCCAACGTGGGGGGCGGGGGAACTATGCTGCCAAGCCAACGTGGGGGGCGGGGGAACTATGCTGCCAAGCCAACGTGGGGGGCGGGGGAACTATGCTGCCAAGCCAACGTGGGGGGCGGGGGAACTATGCTGCCAAGCCAACGTGGGGGGCGGGGGAACTATGCTGCCAAGCCAACGTGGGGGGCGGGGGAACTATGCTGCCAAGCCAACGTGGGGGGCGGGGGAACTATGCTGCCAAGCCAACGTGGGGGGCGGGGGAACTATGCTGCCAAGCCAACGTGGGGGGCGGGGGGAACTATGCTGCCAAGCTAACGTGGGGGGCGGGGGAACTATGCTGCCAAGCTAACGTGGGGGGGCGGGGGAACTATGCTGCCAAGCTAACGTGGGGGGGCGGGGGAACTATGCTGCCAAGCTAACGTGGGGGGGCGGGGGAACTATGCTGCCAAGCTAACGTGGGGGGCGGGGGAACTATGCTGCCAAGCTAACGTGGGGGGCGGGGGAACTATGCTGCCAAGCTAACGTGGGGGGCGGGGGAACTATGCTGCCAAGCTAACGTGGGGGGCGGGGGAACTATGCTGCCAAGATAACGTGTGGGGGGGGGGGAACTATGCTGCCAAGCTAACGTGGGGGGGCGGGGGAACTATGCTGCCAAGCTAACGTGGGGGCCTCATATTGACGTTTGCTCCTGTCACGATCCCAGAATTCAAGGGTCGGCGTTACCACGTCCTTTTTTGGATGCGGCCCACATAAACTTAAACCTTGTTTCTTTGGCCCATGTTAGCCTTTGAGTTTGACATGCTTGATCTAGAGCAATGAGGAGATACAGGACAGAAAATGATCACCTTAAGTTATATTTGAAAAAATAAAATGCAAGTAAACTAAATATAGATTTAGTCATTGCCTAAATAGTAGGTTCCTCAAATAATAACCTGAAGTAATATAGTAGGAAACTGCTGACAGACATGTTCATTTTACAAGCAAAGTTGTGATAATGAGCAGGCAACATCATAGGTAAAGAGTTCAGCACTCCTAACCTTCACTACAACACAGATTGGCTCCTATCATCAGCACTAGTCTTAAAGGGGTTGTCTGTCTACTGAAGTGCCCCTGTGTGCTGCCAAAGATAACGCCCAGAACTCCCCACTACTCTAGTCCTGACAGCACCCATTCCGCTCTGCTTCTGTTGAGGTACTGACCCTGAAGGAGCTGCCGGGTCAATTTGTTTTATTTTGGCAGCATGCAGGGGTATTTCTTCAAAATAAATATCTGACTGAGGCAAAGGGCATCTATATCACCTGAACTCCCAACCAGCTGGACTGGATCTAATATATTATGGAACTGTCATCTAAGTGATACTGTTCACACCAAGCCCCGGGGAGCAGTTCCCTCCAGCATACACAGCTATGAGGGAGAGGAGATCCTGAGGTGTTCAGTAAGCAGCATTACTAGGAGAGGTACCACAAGATGTATCACACTGCGTTCTGCCTCCCACAAATAGCTCCACATGCGACCAGCAGACACTTACCACCCGCGTACTACAAGAGACTGACTCTTATGAGCGCAGGGCCGGACACATCCGCGCACGGTAGGGCCTCGCTTACTTTGCCTCCCCAGAGGTTCAGCGGCCACCACCCCCCAAAACACTCACCACTTCTGTCCAGCGGGCACGCGCCTTGTGTCATAAAGCGCGAGGACGCGCAACGAGACCTACTTCGTCAAGGAAGCGCGCCTGTGTGCGTCATGACGTCACACGCCGAGGCAGGCTTGTTCGATTTGAGCATGCGCGGCTTCTCCACCGTACTGTTTGTGCTGCTGTGTGAGATTGTGGTTATTAGAACGCGAAGTGGTGAAGCAGCTGCATAGGGCTCGGTGGATTAGGTTTATAGGTTATTGTTAACGCAATACTAACTTTGCGGTTTAATATATGTATCTAGAGGGGCAGTGGAGATTTATCAATACCTGGGTAGAGCAGTGCAGTTGCCCATGGCAACCAGATTGTTTCTTTCATAAAAAAAAAGTCCTCTGAAAAATGAAAGAATCTCCCCCAGTGTGTAGGCTTTGTGCACACGCTAAACTAGGAAAGGCTCCACACAGAAAAAGGTGCACATCTTTTTGCTATAGTTTGTCTTGATGCTGGGATTTTACTATTTGCACTGTGACTGTCTACTCCTCACTTTCCCTTATTAACTCCTTGCGGACACAGCCCATTTAAATTTTTTCATTTGATTTTTTTTCCTCTTCTCCTTTTAAAGGGGTACTTCACCCCTAGACATCTTATCCCCAATGCAAAGGATAGAGGATAGTATGTCTGATTGCAGGAGTCCCGCAGCTGGGTCCCCCGCGCAAATGCCGAGGGGGGGTCATCAGACCCTCCATGTCGGCGATCGGCGCAAATCGCAAGTGAAATCGCACTTGCGATTTGCGCAATTCCGGGTCTTACGGGTCACGTGTGACCCGATGACCCGGAGATACAAGGTGATCGGGGGTGTAGAATACAACCCCTATCACCTACTGTATCTATGGGGAGGTGGAGATTTCGCCACCCCCCCAGGAGAGCTGCTATTGGCTGGACGATCGTCCAGCCAATAGCAGCCGGCAGAGGAGGGGTTAAAAGGCATCCTCTGCAGCGCTGACTGTTAGCTGGGTTCAGTCAGCAGTCAGAGCTGCAAGAGGAGCCAGGGAGCCTCTGCACCCATCGGATCACCTCTGGAGACCCGAAGATCCCCTAGATCAGGGACAGAATCCACCAGAGGGAAAGGTAGGGAAATCCATGTAATAAAGTAAAAAAAAAATACCCCCCTGAACCCCTAATAGGGCTCAAGAGTACCCCACATTTTTTTTTACCATGACCCAGGCCATATTAGGGGTTCAGTTCGCTGCGATCTGCCCCCCCCCCCCTTTTTTTTTTTTTTTGGCTGCAGCGTTTTTTTTTGCTCACATAACGGTGTGTGATTACTAATCACACACCGTTATACATAGTTACACCAAGCACTCGCTATACACTCCACTGTAGATAAAAGGCGATGGCTCGCCGGGCATTTTCGTCGGCGGAGGCATACGCTTTTCTTGCCTCCGAATCTGCCGGTGAGGACGAGGAAGATCCAACATTCCTGTGCTCTTCCTTGTCCTCCTCATCATCTAGTAGTGATGATGAGCCCCCTAGAAGGCGGCGGAGACGCCGCCAGGCGAGGCCACGCACCCCCCATGAAAGTGGCACTAGTGCGAGTGGTGATGCCGCTCGTAATAGGAGTCAGACCCCCTTACCGGAGCTCCCTTCCGATGAACCTGTCTGGAGACCCCCAGAGGGTTATCAGCCATGGGTTCCGGAGTTTGTTGGCGACTCCGGAATCCGGATTGACACGGCTGGGTTCTATTTCAGTTATTTTTTTTTCAGTGACAGCCTGGTCAATCTAATGGTGGAGCAGACGAATCTGTACGCCAGGCAGTTCATCGCCCATCACCCAGATTCTTTTTTGGCCAGGTCCAATGAATGGTACGCCGTCAGTGCAGCAGAAATGAAGACATTTTGGGGCCTCTAGCTGCATATGGGCCTGGTCAAAAAGCCCAGTGTCAGGCAGTACTGGAGCGGGGACATCTTCTACCAGACCCAGCTGTACAGTATGGCCATGACACATAAGCGATTCGAGGCTATTTGGAAATGCCTTCATTATGCAGATAATGAGGCATGTCCACCCCGAGGTGATCCCACCTATGACCGCCTTTACAAAGTGAGGCCGGTCATCGATCACTTTGGGGCCAAATTTTTGGAGGCCTTTGTACCGCTTAGGGAGCTCTTGGTTGATGAGTCTCCTATCAGTTTTAAGGGGAGACTCATCTTCCGCCAGTATGTTCCCTCGAAGCGGGCGCGGTATGGCGTGAAGCTCTATAAACTTTGTGAGAGTACCTCCGGGTAGACTCTCAAGTTTAGAGTGTATGAGGGATGAGATTCCCATATTGAACCCCCAGATTGTTCCCCCACTCTGGGTGTTAGTGGGAAAATCGTTTGGGACCTTATGTACCACGTGTACGTGGACAACTTTTATACCAGCATCCCTCTCTTCACATCCCTTGCCGCCAGATCCACATCCACTTGTTGGACCGTGTGGAGAAACCAGAGAGGCCTCCCTCTAAATTTGATCCAGACACCTATTCCCAAGGGTGAGTCCTGTGCCCTTACCTATGAAAACCTGTTGCTGGTCAAGTATAAGGACAAGAGGGATGTCCTTATGCTGACCACTATTCATGGTAACGGCAGCTCACCTGTCCCTGTGCGAGGTACCACAACATAGGCGTGCGCACGGGGTGTGCCGGGTGTGCCCAGGCACACCCTAATCAAGCCCAGGAAGGCATCCGAGGCCACCACTGAGCAGCCCGCAGAGGACCCCCCGTCACATTCGGGACATCCCTGTGTCCCGAAAGATCTTTTCGGGACACAAGGATGTCCCAGTAACCTTTCTACAGCGGCCCCCGTGTTAACTTTCAAAACACAGGGGCCGCCGGGAAGTAGCGCACGCAGGGACGTCATTGACGTCCCGTGCGTGCACCCATAGCAACAGAGGAGCGGAGATTCCAGGAAGAGGATGCGCGCGCCGGCCGGAATAGTAAGTGACCAACACGAGCTGGTGTGGGGGAAACTATACTGCACCTAATGTGGGGGAAACTATACTGCACCTAATGTGGGGGAAACTATACTGCACCTAATGTGGGGGAAACTATACTGCACCTAATGTGGGGGAAACTATACTGCACCTAATGTGGGGGAAACTATACTGCACCTAATGTGGGGGAAACTATACTGCACCTAATGTGGGGGAAACTATACTGCACCTAATGTGGGGGAAACTATACTGCCCCTAATGTGGGGGAAACTATACTGCCCCTAATGTGGGGGAAACTATACTGCCCCTAATGTGGGGGAAACTATACTGCCCCTAATGTGGGGGAAACTATACTGCACCTAATGTGGGGGAAACTATACTGCACCTAATGTGGGGGAAACTATACTGCACCTAATGTGGGGGAAACTATACTGCACCTAATGTGGGGGAAACTATACTGCACCTAATGTGGGGGAAACTATACTGCACCTAATGTGGGGGAAACTATACTGCACCTAATGTGGGGGAAACTATACTGCACCTAATGTGGGGGAAACTATACTGCCCCTAATGAGGGGAAACTATACTGCCCCTAATGTGGGGGAAACTATACTGCCCCTAATGTGGGGGAAACTATACTGCCCCTAATGTGGGGGAAACTATACTGCCCCTAATGTGGGGGAAACTATACTGCCCCTAATGTGGGGGAAACTATACTGCCCCTAATGTGGGGGAAACTATACTGCCCCTAATGTGGGGGAAACTATACTGCCCCTAATGTGGGGGAAACTATACTGCACCTAATGTGGGGGAAACTATACTGCACCTAATGTGGGGGAAACTATACTGCACCTAATGTGGGGGAAACTATACTGCACCTAATGTGGGGGAAACTATACTGCACCTAATGTGGGGGAAACTATACTGCACCTAATGTGGGGGAACTATACTGCACCTAATGTGGGGGAACTATACTGCACCTAATGTGGGGGAACTATACTGCACCTAATGTGGGGGAAACTATACTGCACCTAATGTGGGGGAAACTATACTGCACCTAATGTGGGGGAAACTATACTGCACCTAATGTGGGGGAACTATACTGCACCTAATGTGGGGGAAACTATACTGCACCTAATGTGGGGGAACTGTACTGCACCTAATGTGGGGGAACTGTACTGCACTTAATGTAGGGGAACTGTACTGGTGCAGTACAGTTCCCCCGCATTAGGTGCAGTACGGGTTCCCCCGCATTAGGTGCAGTACAGTTCCCCTTCATTAGGTGTAGTACAGTTCCCCCACATTAGGTGCAGTACAGTTCCCCCACATTAGGTGGCACCTAATGTGGGGGAACTGAACTGCACCTAATGTGGGGGAACTGTACTGCCAACCTAATGTGGGGGGACTGTACTGCCAACCTAATGTGGGGGAACTGTACTGCCAACCTAATGTGGGGGAACTGTACTGCCAACCTAATGTGGGGGAACTGTACTGCCAACCTAATGTGGGGGAACTGTACTGCCAACCTAATGTGGGGGAACTGTACTGCCAACCTAATGTGGTGGGACTTATACTGCACCTAATGTGGGGGAACTATACTGCACCTAATGTGGCAGGACTTATACTGCACCTAATGTGGGGGGACTTATACTGCACCTAATGTGGGGGGACTTATACTGCACTTAATGTGGGGGGACTTATACTGCACCTAATGTGGGGGAACTATACTGCACCTAATGTGGGGGAACTATACTAATTGTGTGTATGTGTGCGTATATATATATATATATATATATACAAACAACAAAAAACGTGGTCTCAAATGGCTGGAGGTGCTCAACCCCAAATGCAGTTGTGCATTTATACTGGGGGAGCAGATCCTGCCCTTGTAGTCCGTTGCTAGGGGCGATCCCCAGCATAAAAATGCATACAATGGAGGATGCCTGCAGCGCACTACAAGTGCCACAATAGAATCCTACACCAGATAAACGGTGTGGATGTGTAACAATTAGAATACAATACAGGAATATGGGTGCACTACTGTGGTAGATGTAAACAATGACATTGTTTATCCCTCAACACTGATGTTAAAATTGAGACATTATCCAGTGTATCCTTATATGAAGGACACACCAGAGCCCGCACACCATCACCAAGGTTTCTCAATTTGGTGCGAGACCTAACGCTAATCCTACCTGTGCTTGATAAGCAGAACAGGGGCCAGTGGTCAATTACGGCAGCTAATGTGGCAGGACTTATACTGCACCTAATGTGGGGGGACTTATACTGCACCTAATGTGGGGGAACTATACTGCACCTAATGTGGGGGAACTATACTAATTGTGTGTATGTGTGCGTATATATATATATATATATATATATATATATATATATACACACTCATATATGCACGCGCGCGGCGTGAGTTTGTGCTTTAGGGTGCACACCCTAATGCAATAGGCTGCGCACGCCTATGTACCACAACAACGGTCCTCAAGCCCGATTGTATTCTGGACTACAATCAGTATATGGGGGGAGTTGATCTTTCTGATAAAATCCTCAAGCCATACATGGCCATGCGGAAAACAGTATGGTACAAAAAAGTTGCGGTCTACATGGTACAGGTTGCAGCACAGGGCTGCACAGGGACATTCCACACTGGCAGCCCAGGGACATTCCTCCAGTTCCAAGAGGAAGTCCTAAAGGTCCTGATCTTTGCTGACCGGCAAAGAGCAGGCCGGACTTCCCAAGAAACTGGAGTTATAGGTGCCAGGATCGTCCCAGGCCAACACTTTCCAGGTGAGGTCCCCCACACTGGAAAGAAGGGACGTTCCCAGAAAAAATGCAGAGTGTGTAACAGGAGGGGGATTCGGAAGGACACCACCACTCAGTGTGACACTTGCCCCCAATCATCCGGAACTCTGCATTAAGGACTGCTTCAGGGAGTATCACACTTCCATGGAGTACTACATTTTCCCTCTTCATTTAATTTTTCCATAATTTGACCCCAATGTACCAAGTACAGAGTACATTACAAATGTTAACCCCATAAAACCACTAAATTGCCCCCAAAAAACTATTTCATAAAAAAAATAAAAAACTGATAAGACCTCTGGGGGTATTTTTTCCAAAAATGGTTCATGGGTCACTAAGTCACTATCATTGGGGACTTTTTATGTTGCCTCAAATGCACAGCGCTCTCTCTCCACCTGAGCGGGTGCGCATTTGAGGCAACAGGTTATTTTTTTTGCTGTTCTGGCACTAAATGTGACATGCCCCCCCATTTCAGCAAAATATGACTCCTTCTCTTCTGAGCATTGTAGTGTGCCAGCAGAGCCATTGACATCCACACATGGGGTACTTCCATACTCAGAAGAGATGGGGTTACACATTTTGGGGGACATTTTCTCCTATTACACCTTGTAAAAATGTAAAATTTTAGGAAAAACAGCATTTTAGTAAAAAAAAGAAAAATTCATTTACACATCAAAAGTCGTCAAACACCTGTGGGGTGTTAAGGCTCACTGTACCCCTTGTTACGTTCCTTGAGGGGTGTAGTTTCCATAATAGTATGCCATGTGTTTTTTTTTTTTTGCTGTCCTGGCACCATAGGGGCTTCCTAAATGGGACATGCGCCCCCAAAACCATTTCAGCAAAATTAGATTTGCAAAAGCCAAATATGACTCCTTCTCTTATGAGCATTGTAATGCGCCAACAGAGCACTTGACATCCACATATGTGGTGTTTCCATACTCAGAAGAGATGGGGATACAAATTTTGGGGGGCATTTTCTCCTATTACCCCTTGTAAAAATGTAAAATTTGGGGGAAAACTAGCATTTTAGTGAAAAAAAAAATCATTTACACATCCAACTTTAACGAAAAGTCGTGAAACACCTGTGGGGTGTTAAGGCTCACTGTACCCCTTGTTACGTTCCTTGAGCGGTGTAGTTTCCAAAATAGTATGCCATGTGTTTTTTTGTTTTTTTGCTGTCCTGGCACCATAGGGGCTTCCTAAATGGGACATGCCCCCCCCCCCAAACCATTTCAGCAAAATTTGATTTGCAAAAGCCAAATATGACTCCTTCTCTTCTGAGCATTGTAGTGCGCCCGGAGTGCACTTGACCTCCACATATGTGGTGTTTCCATACTCAGAAGAGATGGGTTACAAATTTTGGGGGGCATTTTCTCCTATTAACCCTTGTAAAAAATAAAAATTTGGGGGAAAACTAGAATTTTAGTGGAAAAAAGGAAAATAATTTACACGTCCAACTTTAACAAAAAGTCGTGAAACCCCTTGTTACGCCGAGCGCTCCGGGTCCCTGCTCCTTGCTTGCGGCGTTCCTCTCTCTGCAGTGCCCCGGTCACCGGGAGCGCTGAACTGACACTGCCGGTGGCGATGCGATTCGCATAGTGGGACGCGCCCGCTCGCCAATCGCATCCCAAGTCACTCACCTGTCCCGGTCTTCGGCTGTCACGTCCTGGCGTGCGCGGCTCCGCTCCTTAGGGCGCGCGCGCGCGCCAGCTCTCTAAGATTTAGAGGGCCAGTGCACCAATGATTGGTGCCTGGCCCAATCAGTCTAACTAGCTTCCACCTGCTCCCTGTCTATATAACCTCACTTCCCCTTCCCTTCCTGGCCAGATCTTGTTGCCTTGTGCCAGAGAAGGCGTTTAGTGTTGTCCAAAGCCTGTGTTCCAGATCTCCTGCTATCGTCATTGACTACGAACCTTGCCGCCTGCCCCGACCTTCTGCTACGTCTGACCTTGCCTCTGTCTAGTCCTTCTGTCCCACGCCTTCTCAGCAGTCAGCGAGGTTGAGCTGTTGCCGGTGGATACGACCTGGTTGCTACCGCCGCAGCAAGACCATCCCGCTTTGCGGCGGGCTCTGGTGAATACCAGTAGCAACCCTAGAACCGGTCCACTCCAATCCCTCGCTGACACAGAGGATCCACATCCAGCTAGCCGAATCATAACAGTAGATCCGGCCATGGATCCCGCTGAGGTGCCGCTGCCAAGTCTCGTTGACCTACCCACGGTGGTCGCCCAGCAATCGCAGCAAATTGCCCAACAAGGACAGCAGCTGTCCCAGTTGACCGCCATGTTACAGCAACTTCTGCCACTGCTACAGCAGCAACCATCTCCTCCGCCAGCTCCTGCACCTCCTCCGCAGCGGGTGGCCGCTCCTAGCCTCCGCTTGTCCCTGCCGGACAAATTTGATGGGGACTCTAGACTCTGCTGTGGCTTCCTGTCTCAATGTTCCCTACATATGGAGATGTTGTCGGACCAATTTCCTACAGAACGGTCTAAGGTGGCGTTCGTAGTTAGTCTTCTGTCTGGAAAGGCCTTGTCTTGGGCCACACCGCTCTGGGACCGCAATGATCCTGCCACAGCCACAGTCCAGGCCTCCTTCGCTGAAGTCCGTAGTGTCTTCGAGGAACCAGCCCGAGCTTCTTCTGCCCTGCTGAACCTGGTCCAGGGTAATTCTTCAGTAGGCGAGTACGCCATCCAATTTCGTACTCTCGCCTCCGAATTATCTTGGAATAACGAGGCCCTCTGCGCGACCTTTAAAAAAGGCCCATCCAGTAACATCAAGGATGTGCTGGCCGCACGAGAGATTCCTGCCAACCTGCATGAACTTATCCATTTGGCCACCCGCATTGACATGCGTTTTTCTGAAAGACACCAGGAGCTCCGCCAGGAAAAAGACCTTGATCTCTGGGCACCTCTCTCACAGTATCCTTTGTAATCTACCCCTGTGCCTCCCGTCGAGGAGGCTATGCAAGTGGATCGGTCTCGCCTGACCCATGAAGAGAGGACTCGCCGTAGGGATAAAAATTTATGTCTGTACTGCGCTAGTACCGAACATTTCTTGGTGGATTGCCCTATTCGTCCTCCACGTCTGGGAAACGCACGCACGCATGCACCCAGCTCATGTGGGTGTGGCGTCTCTTGGTACGAAGTCTGCTTCTCCACGTCTCACTGTGCCCGTGCGGATTTCTCCTTCTGCCAACTCCTCCTTCTCAGCCGTGGCCTTCTTGGACTCTGGTTCTTCTGGAAATTTTATTCTGGCCTCTTTGGTTAATAGGTTCTGCATCCCGGTGACCCGTCTCGTCAAGCCGCTCTACATTTCCTCGGTCAACGGAGTAAAATTGGACTGCACTGTGAGTTACTACACAGAACCCCTGCTTATGAGCATTGGACTGCATCACGAGAAAATTTAATTTTTTGTTTTGCCCAACTGCACCTCTGAAGTCCTCCTCGGTCTGCCATGGCTCCAGCGTCATTCTCCCACCCTTGACTGGACCACTGGGGAGATCAAGAATTGGGGTCCTGCTTGCCACAAAAAATGCCTCACGTCTGCTCCCAGTCCCGTCAGGCAAGCCTCAGTGCCTCCTCCTACACCTGGTCTCCCCAAGGCCTATCAGGACTATGCTTTGCCTCCTCATAACCCCCATCCTGGTAACACTCTGCCCCATGACAAGCTTCACCCTCTGCCCCCCCTCCCCATTCCCACTCCTTCTGAACTGCCTGCCTTTGATGAGGACTTCTCTGTCTTCCAGAAGGAAACTCTACTATCGCTCCCAATGTCCTCGTCCCACGTGAAGCAACTACCGGACAAAAAGAGGGGGAGACCTAAGGGGGGGGGGGTACTGTTACGCCGAGCGCTCCGGGTCCCTGCTCCTCCCCGGAGCGCTCGCGGCGTTCCTCTCTCTGCAGCGCCCCGGTCAGAGCCGCTGACCGGGAGCGCTGCATTGACACTGCCGGCGGGGATGCGATTCGCATAGCGGGACGCGCCCGCTCGCGAATCGCATCCCAAGTCACTCACCTGTCCCGGTCCCGGCTGTCACGTCCTGGCGCGCGCGGCTCCGCTCCTTAGGGCGCGCGTGCGCACCAGCTCTCTAAAATTTAAAGGGCCAGTGCACCAATGATTGGTGCCTGGCCCAATCAGTATAACTAGCTTCCACCTGCTCCCTGTCTATATAACCTCACTTCCCCTTCCCTTCCTGGCCGGATCTTGTTGCCATTGTGCCTTGAGAAAGCGTTCCTTGTGTATCCCAAGCCAGTGTTCCAGACCTCTTGCCGTTGCCCCTGACTACGATCCTTGCTGCCTGCCCTGACCTTCTGCTACGTCCGACCTTGCTCTTGCCTAATCCCTTGTACCACGCCTATCTCAGCAGTCAGAGAGGTTGAGCCGTTGCCGGTGGATACGACCTGGTTGCTACCGCCACTGCAAGACCATCCCGCTTTGCGGCGGGCTCTGGAGAAAACCAGTAGCAACTTAGAACCGGTCCGCCGGCACGGTCCACTCCAATCCCTCTCTGACAGAGGATCCACCTCCAGCCTGGCGAATCCTAACACCCCTGTGGGGTGTTAAGGCTCATTGGACCCCTTGTTACGTTCCTTGAGGGGTGTAGTTTCCAAAATAGTATGCCATGTGGTTGTTTTTTTTGCTGTCCTGGCACCATAGGAGCTTCCTAAATGCAACATGCCCCCAAAAACCATTTCAGAAAAACTCACTCTCCTTCCCTTCAGAGCCCTCTAGTGCACCCGCCGAACACTTGACATACACATTTGAGGTATTTTCTTACTCGAGAGAAATTGGGTTACACATTTTAGGAAGATTTCTCTCCTTTTACCCCTTGTAAAAATTCAAAAAATGGGTCTACAAGAACATGTGAGTGTAAAAAATTAAGATTTTGATTTTTCTCCTTCAATTTGCTGCTATTCCTGTGAAACACCTAAAGGGTTAAACCTTTTGAATGTCATTTTGAATACTTTAAGGGATGCAGTTTTTATAATGGGGTCATTTGTGGGGCATTTCTAATATAAAGGCCCTTCAAATCCACTTCAAAACAGAACTGGTCCCTGAAAGATTTCGATTTTGAAAATTTGTGAAAAATTGGAAAATTGCTGCTATACTTTGAAGCCCTCTGATGTCTTCCAAAAGTAAAAACATGTCAACTTTATGATGCAATCATAAAGTAGACATGTTTTATATGTGAATCAATATATAATTTATTTGGAATATTCATTTTCCTTATAAGCAGAGAGCTTCAAAGTTAAAAAAATGCAACATTTTCAATTTTTTCATAAAATTTTCGAATTTTTCACCAAGAAACGATGCAAGTATTGACAAAATGTTACCACTAACATAAAGTAGAATATGTCACAAAAAATAATCTCGGAACCAAAATGAAAGGTAAAAGTATCCCTGAGTTATTAATGCTTAAAGTGAAAGTGGTCAGATGTTCAAAAAATGTCCGGGTCCTACAGTGAAAATTGGCTGGGTCCTTAAGGGGTTAAGGACTGAGCGTTTTTGCACTTTCATTTTTTCCACCTTTTAAAAATCATAACGCTTTAAATTTTCCACCTATAGACCCATATGAGGGCTTGTTTTTTGCACCACCAATTTTACTTTGTAATGACATCAATCGTTTCACCCAATAATTTATGGCGAAACCAGTAAAAAAAAATTGAAAAAAAACCCAGCTATTTTGTAACTACTACTGATTCTACGCAGTGCACTTTTTGGTAAAAATGACACCATATATTTATTCTCTAGGCTCATTCGGTAACAATGATACCCAATATATATTAGGGATTGACCAATATCGATTTTTTTAGGACCGATACCAATAATCTGTGGAGGTTAAGGGCGATAGCCGATAACTTATACCGATATTCCGGTATAAATTATCGGCTATTTATCTCTCCCCCCCCCCCCCCCCGGCAACGCCGCTGCAGATCATTGATTTAAAGCAGGCGCTTTAAATCAATGAACTGCAGCGGCTTTTGCGGTACCAGAGACCGCCGCCGGCACCTGCTTCTCTCCTCCTGCCTGTCCTGTGGTCCTCCTGAGTCCTACCACAGCCACTGCCCCGCCCCACCTATCCTCTGCCCAGAGACCGCCGCCGCCCGCTTCTCTCCCCCTGCCGGTCCTTAGTCCAACCACCGCCGCTGCCTCATTGCCTCCCCCATTCCGCTTTTATAATTACCTGTTCCCTGGGTCCACGCTACTTCTGGCTCTGGCGGCGTCATGAGACATCGCGTTGAGGACGTCACTCGTCATTGCACGTTGTGGCGCACAGCGTAACACAGGACGCCGCAGGAGCCAGAAGTAGCGCGGACCCCGGTAATTATAAAATTGGGGATGGGGGAGGCAATGGGGCTGGGGCGGGGCGGTGGTCTTGAGTGTGGTGCAGTGGTGGAGGGGGGGGGGGCGGGGCATTATCGGATTATCTGCAATGTAATTGCCGATGCCGACAACGTCCAAAATCGTGAATATCGGCCAAACCGATATTCGGTCAATCCCTAATATATATATATATATAGGTTCTTTTTTTATTTTACTACCGTATATGCCGGCGTATAAGACGACTGGGCGTATAAGACGACCCCCAACTGGACCAACCATGGCTGGACTCCTCGCATGACTGGGCTGTCAATCTGCAGGGGTTTACATTGTTTCGCAAAGATAGAATGAACAGAAAAGGTGGTGGAGTTTGTCTGTATGTAAGAAGTGGTATGAAAGTCAGTGTGGACGATGCCATAGTGTGTGATGATTCTGAGGATGTGGAATCACTGTGGGTAGAATTACAAAAGGAGGGAAATACTGAAAAAATAATACTTGGTGTAATCTACAGACCCCCTAATATCACTGAAGAGATAGAAGGTCGGCTGCATAAACAAATAGAGAGGGCCACCCGGGCAGGTACAGTGGTAATAATGGGAGATTTTAACTATCCAGATATAGATTGGGGTCCGGGGTTGGCTAAAACTACAAAGGGACGACAATTCCAAAATTTTTTGCAGGATAATTTTATGGGCCAGTTTGTGGAGGACCCAACAAGAAGTGATGCCTTGTTGGATCTGATCATTTCCAACAATGCAGAGCTGGTTGGTAATGTAACTGTGAGAGAAAACCTTGGTAATAGCGACCACAATATAGTTACTTTTGACTTAAAATGTAGAAAACAAAGACAGACGGGGAAGGCAAAAACATATAACTTTAAAAAGGCAAATTTCCCTGGGCTGAGGGCTGCACTACAGGACATAGACTGGGGGGAGGTGTTCTCAAATACTGATACAGAAGGTAAATGGGACATCTTTAAATCAACTCTAAATAACTATACAGCTAAATATATACCAAAGGGGAACAAATATAAACGACTAAAACGAAATCCTACATGGCTGACAAATGATGTTAAAAGAGCAATAAACAACAAAAAAATAGCCTTCAAAAAATTCAAATCTGATGGGTCAGCTATAACATTTACACAGTACAAGGAGCTTAATAAAATCTGTAAAAATGTAATAAAAACAGCAAAAATTCTAAATGAGGGACAGGTGGCCAAAGAAAGCAAAACTAATCCTAAATATTTTTTTAGATATATAAATGCAAAAAAAACAAGGACAGAGCATGTAGGACCCCTTAATAATGATAATGGGGAGGTTGTCACGGGTGATCAAGAGAAGGCGGAGCTACTGAATGGGTTCTTTAGTTCTGTATATACTATGGAAGAAGGAATAGCTGACATTGGACAGGTCAGTGCTGGTAACACATCATGTAATGTACTGAACTGGCTTAATGTAGAGATGGTACAAGGTAAGTTAAATAAAGTAAATGTAAGCAAATCTCCAGGGCCAGATGGATTGCACCCAAGAGTTCTTAGAGAGGTAAGTTCAGTAATATCTGTACCCCTGTTCATGATATTTAGAGATTCACTAGTGTCTGGTATTGTGCCAAGGGACAGGCGCAAGGCGAATGTGGTGCCAATCTTCAAAAAGGGCTCTAGGTCTTCTCCCAGGAAACTATAGACCGGTAAGTTTAACGTGCATTGTGGGTAAATTGTTTGAAGGACTTATAAGGGATTACATACAGGAATACATAGAGGATAATAGTATTATAAGTGATAACCAGCATGGGTTTACTAAGGATAGAAGTTGTCAAACCAATCTAATTTGCTTTTATGAAGAGGTGAGTAGAAGCCTTGACAGAGGAATGGCTGTGGATATAGTGTTTCTGGATTTTGCCAAAGCATTTGATACTGTCCCTCACAGACGTCTGACAGGTAAGTTAAGGTCTTTGGGTTTGGTAATTTTAGTTTGTAACTGGATTGAACACTGGCTCATGGATCGTACCCAGAGAGTGGTGGTCAATGATTCGTACTCTGATTGGTCCCCGGTTATTAGTGGTGTACCCCAAGGTTCTGTACTGGGACCGCTGTTGTTTAATTTATTCATCAATGATATAGAGGATGGCATTAACAGCTCTGTTTGTATCTTTGCAGATGACACCAAGCTTTGTAGCACTGTACAGTCTATAGAGGATGTGCATAAGTTACAAGATGACTTGGATAGACTAAGTATCTGGGCATCCACTTGGCAAATGAGGTTCAATGTGGATAAATGTAAAGTTATGCATCTGGGTACTAATAACCTGCATGTATCATATGTCTTAGGGGGGATTAAACTGGCAGAGTCACTGGTAGAGAAGGATCTGGGTGTACTTGTAGATCACAGACTACAGAATAGCATGCAATGTCAGGCTGCTGCTTCCAAGGCCGGCAGGATATTGTCATGTATAAAAAGAGGCATGGACTCGAGGGACAGGGACATAATACTCCCCCTTTATAAAGCATTGGTACAGCCTCACCTGGAATATGCTGTTCAGTTTTGGGCACCAGTCCATAAAAGGGACACTGGAGCTGGAGAGGGTGCAGAGACGCGCGACTAAACTAATATGGGGCATGGAACATCTTAGTTATGAGGAGCGATTAAAGGAGTTACAATTGTTTAGTCTTGAGATATGATAAATGTATATAAGTATATTAATGGCCTATACAAAAAATATGGAGAAAAACTGTTCCAGGTTAAACCCCCCCAAAGGACAAGGGGGCACTCCCTCCATCTGGAGAAGAAAAAGTTTAGTCTCAAGGGACGACACGCCTTCTTTACCATTAGAACTGTGAACTTATGCAACCGTCTACCTCAGAAACTGGTCACAGCAGGAAAAATTAACAGCTTTAAAACAGGATTAGATACATTCCTGGAACAAAATAACATTAATGCTTATGAAGAAATATAAAATCCCATCCCTTCCCCAATATCGCGCCACACCTCTACCCTTCAATTCCCTGGTTGAACTTGATGGACGTATGTCTTTTTTCAACCGTACTAACTATGTAACTATGTAACTTTTACAGTTAAAATAGAGAGTTTGGGATATACTCACCATATAAGACTACCCCTCCTACCGCGATGTACGGTACCTTATATTTCCCCCCACATTAGGTAGGCAGTATAGTTCCCCCCACATTAGGTAGGCAGTATAGTTCCCCCCACATTAGGTAGGCAGTATAGTTCCCCCCACATTAGGTAGGCAGTATAGTTCCCCCCACATTAAGTTGGCAGTTCCCCCACATTAGGTCGGCAGCTCCCCCACATTAGGTCGGCAGCTCCCCCACATTAGTAGGCAGCTCCCCCACATTAGATTGGCAGCTCCCCCCCCCCCCCCCCCCACAGACATACAGTTTCCAGCCATATACAGTGTATGGCTGGAGGCTGTATGTCTGTACTGCCCCCACAGTGTTCCGATCACCGCTCCTCCGGCCTGGGTCACCATCTACTGCTATGGCCTATGGACCATAGCAGTAGGTGCCGGGATCGGGGAGCGGTGACCGAATCACTTAAGATAGCATGGCCGGTCACTCACCAGGCCCCGGTCGGCGCGCGTCCTCCTGCGGTCCTCCTGGTCCTGCGCTCCTCTGCCTCTATGGTTGTACGCACAGGAAGTCACTGATGTCCCGTGCGTACAACCATAGAGACGGAGGACCGGGCCGCAGGTGGACCGAAGGAGGATCGCAGGAGGACGCCGGGGAATGGTAAGAGACCGGCGGACATCCTTATGTCCCGAAAAGATTTTTCGGGACACAGAGATGTCCGGCATAGGAATACCTATGATTATCTGCCCGGGCCGGCTCCCTGTGTGTGGCTGCAGGCAGGGGCCAGCCAGAGCAGGTAAAAACTAATACTGTATACTAAAAACCAGGGGGCCTTCAGCTGTTGTAAAACTACAACTCCCAGCATGCCTGGACAGCCTTTGCCGTGCTGGGGAGTTGTAGTTTCACAACAGCTGGAGGCACCCTGGTTTTTAGTATACAGTATTAGTTTTTACTTGCTCTGGCTGGCCCCCACCTGCAGCCACACACGGGAGCCGGCCCAGGCAGATAATCATAGGTATTCCTATCCCGGACCTCAATACCCGGCGTATAAGACGACCCCCGACTTTTCAGAAGAAAATTCGGGGTTAAAAAGTAATCTTATACGCCGGGATATACGGTACTTTAAAAAAAATAATACTGCATGCACCAAAATTAGTATGTTTAAAATTGTTCTCTTCTGACCCCTATAACTTTTTATTTTTCCGTATACAGGGTGGTATGATGGCTAATTTTTTGTGCCGTGATCTGAAGTTTGTATCAGTACCATGATTGTTTTGATCTGACTTTTTGATCACTTTTCATACATTTTTATAGGATATACAAAGTGACCAAAAATACGCAATTTTGGACCCTGGAATTTTTTTACATATACACCATTGACCGTGTGGTTTAGTTAACATTATATTTTTTAATTTGGACATTTACGCACGCGGCGATACCACATGTTTATTTTTATTAAATTTTTTTAACCCGTTAAGGGCACAGGGAGTCCACTCCCTTTCTATAACGCAGAGCCATGCCTAGCGGGTCGGGCCCAGCCTCTAACAACGGCCAAGACCCGTGGCTAATAGCGCGCTGCACTGATCGTGGTG
Organism: Hyla sarda; assembly: GCF_029499605.1. NCBI lineage: Eukaryota > Metazoa > Chordata > Amphibia > Anura > Hylidae > Hyla > Hyla sarda. The sequence goes on along the minus strand of NC_079190.1, from coordinate 249,971,192 downwards.
CTGCACGCTATTAACTCTTTAGACATGGCGTTCAAAGTTGATCGCCGCGTCTAAAGTGAAAGTAAACTAACCCCGGCTAGCTCAGTGGGCTGTTCAGGGTCGCCGCGGCTAAATCGCGGCGTCCCGAACAGCTGGAGAACACAAGGAGGGTGCCTACCTTCCTCCTGTGTGTCCGATCGCTGAATGACTGCTCAGTGCCTGAGATCCAGGCATGAGCAGTCAAGTGGCAGAATCCTTGATCAATGTTATCCTATGGGATAACAATGATCAATGTAAAAGATCAGTGTGTGCAATGTTATAGTCCCCTATGGGGGCTATAACATTGCAAAAAAAAAAGAGAAAAAAATTTAAGAGCATTTAACCCCTTCCCTAATAAAAGTTTGAATCACCCCCCTTTTCCCATTTAAAAAAAAAATAACTGTGTAAATAAAAATAAACATATGCAGTATTGCCGCGTGTGGAAATGTCCAAATTATAAAAATATATCGTTAAATAAACCGCACGGTCAATGGCGTATGCGCCAAAAAATTCCAAAGTCCAAAATAGTGTATTTTTGGTCACTTTTTATATAATGAAAAAATGAATAAAAAGCGATCAAAAAGTCCAATCATTAAAAAAATTGTACTGCTAAAAACTTCAGATCACGGCGCAAAAAAAAATAGCCCTCATACAAGCCTGTACGCAGAAAAATAAAAAAAAGTTATAGGGGTCAGAAGATAACAATTTTAAACGTATACATTTTCCTGCATGTAATTATGATTTTTTCCAGAAGTACAACAAAATCAAACCTATTTAACCCCTTAAGGACCAGGCCATTTTACACCTTAAGGACCAGAGCGTTTTTTGCAATTCTGACCACTGTCACTTTAAACATTAATAACTCTGGAATGCTTTTAGTTATCATTCTGATTCTGAGATTGTTTTTTCATGACATATTCTACTTTAACTTAGTGGTAAAATTTTATGGTAACTTGCATCCTTTCTTGGTGAAAAATCCCCAAATTTGATGAAAAAAATGAAAATTTTTCATTTTTCTAACTTTGAAGCTCTCTGCTTGTAAGGAAAATGGATATTCAAAATAAAACATTTTTGGGTTCACATATACAATATGTCTACTTTATGTTTGCATCATAAAATTTATGAGTTTTTACTTTTGGAAGACACCAGAGGGCTTCAAAGTTCAGCAGCAATTTGGAAATTTTTCACAAAATTTTCAAACTCGCTATTTTTCATGGACCAGTTCAGGTTTGAAGTGGATTTGAAGGGTCTTCATATTAGAAATACCCCATAAATGACCCCATTATAAAAACTACACCCCCCAAAGTATTCAAAATGACATTCAATAAGTGTATTAACCCTTTAGGTGTTTCACAAGAATAGCAGAAAAGTGAAGGAGAAAATTCACAATCTTCATTTTTTACACTTGCATGTTCTTGTAGACCCAATTTTTGAATTTTTGCAATAGGTAGAAAGGAGAAAACTTTTACTTGTATTTGAAACCCAATTTCTCTCGAGTAAGCACATACCTCATATGTCTATGTTAATTGTTCGGCGGGCGCAGTAGAGGGCTCAGAAGGGAAGGAGCGACAAATGGTTTTTGGGGGGCATGTCACCTTTACCAAGCCCCTATGGTGCCAGGACAGCAAAAAAAAAAAACACATGGCATACCATTTTGAAAACTAGACCCCTCGGGGAACGTAACAAGGGGTAAAGTGAACCTTAATACCCCACAGGTGATTCACGACTTTTACATATGTAAAAAAAAAAAATATAATGTTTTACCTAAAATGCTTGGTTTCCCAAAAATTTTACATTTTTAAAAAGGATAATAGCAGAAAATACCCCCCAAAATTTGAAGCCCAATTTCTCCCGATTCAGAAAACACCCCATATGGGGGTGAGAAGTGCTCTGCTGGCGCACTACAGGTCTCAGAAGAGAAGGAGTCACATTTGGCTTTTTGAAAGCAAATTTTGCTCTGGGGGCATGCCGCATTTAGGAAGCCCCTATGGTGCCAGGACAGCAAAAAAAAAAACACATGGCATACCATTTTGGAAACTAGACCCCTCGGGGAACGTAACAAGGGGTAATGTGAACCTTAATACCCCACAGGTGATTCACAACTTTTGCATATGTAAAAAAAAAAAAATTTACCTAAAATGCTTGGTTTCCCAAAAATTTTACATTTTTAAAAAGGGTAATAGCAGAAAATACCCCCCAAAATTTGTAACACAATGTTTCTCCCGAGTACGGTGATACCCCATATGTGACCCTAAACTGTTGCGTTGAAATACGACAGGGCTCCAAAGTGAGAACGCCATGTGCATTTGAGGCCTAAATTAGGGACTTGCATAGGGGTGGACATAGGGGTATTCTACGCCAGTGATTCCCAAACAGGGTGCCTCCAGCTGTTGTAAAAGTCCCAGCATGCCTGGACAGTCAGTGGCTGTCTGGTAATACTGGGAGTAGTTTTGCAACAGCTGGAGGCTCCGTTTTGGAAACAGTGGCGTACCAGACGTTTTTCATTTTTATTGGGGAGGGGGGCTGTGTAGGGGAATGTGTATATGTAGTGTTTTTTACTTTTAATTTTATTTTGTGTTAGTGTAGTGTTTTTAGGGTACAGTTGCACGGGCGGGGGTTCACAGTAGTTTCTCGCTGGCAGTTTGAGCTGCGGCAGAAAATTTGCCGCAGCTCATACTTGCAGCTGGATACTTACTGTAATCCTCCGCCCATGTGAGTGTACCCTGTGCGTTCACATTGGGGGGGGGGGGGTGAACATCCAGCTGTTGCAAAACTACAACTCCCAGCATGTAGGGTCTATAAGTGCATGCTGGGAGTTGTAGTTTTGCATCAGCTGGAGGCTCCGTTTTGGAAACAGTGGCGTACCAGACGTTTTTCAATTTTATTGGGGAGGGGTGCTGTGTAGGGGAATGTGTATATGTAGTGTTTTTTACTTTTTATTTTATTTTGTGTTAGTGTAGTGTTTTTAGGGTACAGTCGCACGGGCGGGGGGTTCACAGTAGTTTCTCGCTGGCAGTTTGAGCTGCAGCAGAAAATTTGCCGCAGCTCAAATTTGCAGCCGGATACTTACTGTAATCCTCCGCCCATGTGAGTGTACCCTGTACATTCACATTGGGGGGGGGGGGGGAGACATCCAGCTGTTGTAAAACTACAACTCCCAGCATGTACGGTCTGTCAGTGCATGCTGGGAGTTGGCAACAAACTCAGTGTTTTGCAACCAGTGTTCCTTCAGCTGTTGCAAAAGCTACAACCCCCAGCATGTACGGACAGCGGAAGGGCATGCTGGGTGTTGTAGTTATGCAACAGCGGGGGGCATACTACTTTGGCTGGGGATTGTAGTTATGCAACAGCTGGAGACACACTGGTTTGCTACTTAACTCAGTGTGCCTTCAGCTGTTGCAAAACTACAACTCTCAGCAGTCACCGACAGCCAACGGGCATGCTGGGAGTTGTAGTTATGCAACCAGTAGATGCACCACTACAACTCCCAGCATGCACTTTAGCTGTTTGTGCAAGCTGGGAGTTGTAGTTACACAACAGCTGAAGGTACACTTTTCCATAGAAAGAATGTGCCTCCAGCTGTTGCAAAACCATAAGTCCCAGCATGCCCATAAGGGAATGCTGGGAGTTGTGGTGGTCTGCCTCCTCCTGTTGCATAACTACAGCTCCCAGCATGCCCTTTTTGCATGTTGGGAGCTGTTGCTAAGCAACAGCAGGAGGCTGTCACTCACCTCCTGCTGCTGCTGATCGACGCTGCAGGTCAGTCCCGCCGTCGTCGCTCTTGGGGCCCCGATCCCAACATTAACGCCGGGGATCGGGGTCCCCAGCACCCGGGGTGCATGTCCCGCACCCGCTCACGTCCTCCGGAAGAGGGGCGGAGCGGGTTGCGGGAGTGACACCCGCAGCAGGCGCCCTGATTGGTCGGCCGGGAATCCGGCCGACGAATCAGGGCGATCGTGAGGTGGCACCAGTCTCTGACGGCCCCGATCAGCCAGTAATTCCGGGTCACTGGAGACCCGATTGACCCGGAATCGCCGCAGATCGCTGGACTGAATTGTCCAGCGATCTGCGGCCATCGCCGACATGGGGGGGCATAATGACCCCCCTGGGCGATATGCCGCGATGCCTGCTGAACGATTTCAGCAGGCATCGGGCACCGGCTCCCCTCCGGCTAGCGGCGGGGGGCCGGGAATGGACAGGACGTACCCCTACGTCCTCGGTCCTTAAGGACTCGGAAACGGGGGCGTAGGAGTACGTCCATTGTCCTTAAGGGGTTAAGTATTGAATCATTTTAATTGTATGGACCTACAGAATAAGGAGAATGTCATTTTTACCAAAAAATGTACTGCGTAGAAAAGGAAGCCCCCAAAATTTACAAAATTGAGTTTTTTCTTAAATTTTGTTGCACAATGATTTTTTTTCCCGTCTCGTCGTAGATTTTTGGGTAAAATTACTGATGTCATAACAAAGTAGAATAGTTTTTTTTAAGGTGCAAAATTTTAAGAGTTATGATTTTTTAAAGGTAAGGAGGAAAAAATGAAAGTGCAAAAACAGAAAAGCCCCTGGTCCTTACGGTTTTAAATGGGAAAAGGGGGGGGTGGGGGGGTGATTCAAACTTTTATTTAGGAAGGAGTTAAATCACATTCACTTTTTTTTTAAACTATATTTATACTTTTTTTTTATCAGTGTTATCTGTGCTCGACTGCTCCTGGATGCCAGGCTTGGAGCAATCAATCGACGATTGGACAGCGTGGAGCAAGGTAAGGCACCACCCGCTGTCCTCTCAGCTGTTCGGGACGCCGCGATTTCACCGCAACGGTCCCGAAAACCTCTGCTGAGCTTACCGGCATTGATTTCTCCCAGTTTAGGCGCCATGATGAACTTTGATCGTGGCGTCTAAAGGGTTAATACCGGACATCAGCCCGATCTGCGATGTCCGGTATTAGCTGTGGGTCCTGGTTGGTTATAGCAACCGGGACCCAGCAGCTTCTGAGCATGCTTCACATAACGGGAGTCAGCCACGGACGTAAATATACAGTCATGGTCATAAATGTTGGTACCCCTGAAATTTTTCAAGAAAATTAAGTATTTCTCACAGAAAAGGATTGCAGTAACACATGTTTATTCCCTTTGTGTGTATTGGAGCTAAACCAAAAAAAGGAGGAAAAAAAGCAAAGTGGACATAATGTCACAAAATTATTGGCACCCTTTCAAAATTGTGGAAAAATAAGATCGTTTCAAGCATGTGATGCTCCTTTAAACTCACCTGGGGCAAGTAACAGGTGTGGGCAAAATAAAAATCACACCTGAAAGCAGATAAAACAGAGAGAAGTTCACTTAGTCTTTGCATTGTTTGTCTGTAAGCATGGACAACAGAAAAAGGAGAAGAGAATTGTCTGAGGACTTGAGAACCAAAATTGTGGAAAATAATCAACAATCTCAGGGTTACAAGTCCATCTCCGGAGATCTAGATTTGCCTTTGTCCACAGAGCGCAACATTATGAAGACGTTTGCAACCCATGGCACTCTAGCTAATCTCCCTGGGCATGGACAGAAGAGAAAAATTGATGAAAGGTGTAAACACAGGATAGTTCAGATGGTGGATAAGCAGCCCCAAACAAGTTCCAAAGATATTTAAGCTGTCCTGCAAGCTGAGGGAGCATCAGTGTCAGCGCAAACTATCCATCAACATTTTAATGAAACAAAACGCTATGGCAGGAGACCCAGGAGGACCCCACTGCTGACACAGAGACATAAAAAAGCAAGACTACATTTTGCCAAAATGAACTTGAGTAAGCCAAAATCCTTCAGGGAAAACGTCTTGTAGACAGATGAGATCAAGATAGAGCTTTTTGGTAATGCACATCATTCTGTTTACCGAAAATGGAATGAGGCCTTCAAAGAAAAGAACACAGGGGGACATGTATCATTGCATTTAGACCATTTTTCACGTCTACAAATTTTGCGCAATTGCGCTTTTTTTGCATAGAGCTGCGTTTTTTTGGGTGGACAGTTTTCTAAAGTTGTCACCAGTTTGGTCTACCGTACACCACCTAATCCAGTGGACTGGTATTTATCAATTGCGCAAAAAAAAAGTAGATGGTTTTTTTTGCGCAATTGCGCTTTTTTGCAAGAAAAGTAGTCTAAACCTAAGAGTGCTAGCAAGGACTCGTAGAAAATGGCAGACGGTGGAAGATGCAGGTGGGGGATGCAGGAGCCGTCTCTCAGCACTGCAGTACTACAACTACTCCCATCATGGGACAGAATCTGTCCCATAATGGGAGTAGTTGTAGTACCGGAGCGCTGAGAGACGCACATCCCCCGTCTGCGGGACTCTATTGTGACTGTTAGGACTACTACTCCAATCATGGACAGACTCTGTCCATGATGGGAGTTGTAGTCCTGGGGCTGAAGGACAGATCGCAGCAGGTCATTCTCCAGAGATCCGCTGCGATCTGCATTTATTAACTTAAAAAGCCGGCGGTATATGCGGCTCCACTGCGCTGCCGCCGGCTCCCGTATACAGATGTCACGATTCATAATCCCCGCATCCGGGAGAGGGGAGCTCTGATTGGTGGAAAGCTATTCACCACTATTAGCCAATCAGAGCTCCTGTCTTCTGGCGGGGATTATGAATTGTGACAGGTCTATACAGGGGAGCGAGTGGAGCCGCTTCTACAGTATATAATTGTTATGTGTACTGTACCCCCCCCCCAGACTAATAGTGACCCCTTCTATAGTGAGCGCTGGGACCGCTGTGTGATTGACAGGTCCCCAGCGCAAGTGTCCGGCCCCACTGACCTTTATATGTTATAAATCTTTATGATACACACTGTCCGTCCTCCTCTTCATTCTTCTGATACCGGAGATGCGCGGCTTCTGCTTTCACTATAGTCAGAGCGCCCCCTGCAGTTGTCTGGCCCCAGCCCCGTGCATTGTGGAGGCAGGGAGGGGGCGCTCTGTCTATAGACTATGATACAGAAGCCGCGCGTCTCCAGCATCAGAAGAATGAAGAGGAGGACGGGCAGTGTGTATCATAAAGATTTATAACATGTAAAGGTCAGTGGGGCCGGACACTTGCGCTGGGGACCTGTCAATCACACATCGGTCCCAACGCTCACTTTACAGGGGGTCACTATTAGTCTGTGGTGGGGAAATAACATAACAATTATATACTGTAGAAGCGGCTCCACTCGCTCCCCTGTATAGACCTGTCACAATTCATAATCCCCACCAGAAGACAGGAGCTCTGATTGGTGTATAGTGGTGAATAGCTTTCCACCAATCAGAGCTCCCCTCTCCCGGTGGCGGGGATTATGAATCGTGACATCTGTATACAGGAGGGGGGGGGGGGGAGGGGAGTGCAGTGTTGCCGCTGGCTTTTTAAGTTAATAAATGCAGATCGCAACGGGTCTCTGGAGAATGACCTGCTGCGATCTGTCCTTCAGCCCGAGGACTACAACTCCCATCATGGACAGAGTCTGTCCATGATGGGAGTAGTAGTCCTAACAGTCACAATACAGTTTCGCAGCTGGGGGATGTGTAAGAGCCATCCCTCAGCACTGCGGTACTACAACTACTCCCATCATGGGACACAAAATTTTCCATGATGGGAGTAGTAGTCCAAGGGCAGACTGACAGATCTCAGGGGTCTCACTCTTGAGACCCCTTGCAACTTCTCCGCCCCTGCCCCCTAGTGATGACATCATTAGAGGGCGGAGCTTCACAGTCCAGGCCTGAAGCCAGGGTGGTAAGTATGGCTCTGTTCTCATTATGCGTTTTTCATAATGGGAACAGAGCCTTTTTGGCAGTGTGTTCCCAAACAGGGAGACTCCAGCTGTTGTTTACCTACAGCCCCCATGATGGGAGTTGTAGTTTAGCAACAATTGGAGGCTCCCTATTTAGGAACACACTGCATTATGTGCGCTCTACCCAGGGGAGAGCGCGAAAAATGTACTGACCCATTTTTCGTGTTTTTATTTTCTTGTCATTTCAGATAAGTGAATGCAGAGGACTACCTGAGATTCGGTGGAGTGTGACGATGACTAGCATTTTTTTAATGTCAATAAAAGGGTTAACGAGGGCTGTGGGGGAGTGTTTTTTTAAATCCATTTTTTATTTCATGTGTTGTGTTTTTTATAATTGAAATTTCAGGCTTAGTAGTGGAAGCTGTCTTGTAGACGGAATCTATTACTAAGCTGGGCTTAGCCCCGAAAACAGCTAGCGCTAACCCCCAATTATTACCCAGGTACTCACCGCCACAGGGGTGCCGGGAAGAGCCGGTACCAACAGGCCCGGAGCATCAAAAATAGCGCTCCTTGGCCTAGGCGGTAACAGGCTGGGGTTATTTAGGCTGGGGAGGGCCAGTAACAGTGGTCCTCGCCCATCCTGGTAATGTCAGGCTGTTGCTGATTGGTTGGTGTCTGATTGACACTGAAAATATGGGGAAGCCTATGTGTTGTTTTTTTTTTGTAATAAAAAAAAAGTGTGTGGTTCCCCATATTTTCAGTGTCAGTCAGATACCAACCAATCAGCAACAGCCTGACGTTACCAGGGTGGGCGAGGACCATTGTTACTGGCTCTCCCCAACCTAAATAACCCCAGCCAGGAGCGCTATTTTTGACACTCCAGGCCTGTTGGTACTGGCTCTTCCCGGCAACCCTGTGGCGGTGGGTAACGGGGTAATAATTGGGGGTTAGCGCTAGCTGTTTTTGTGGCTAACGCTAAGCCCGGCATTGAGAAAAAAAAATGTATTTAAAAAAAAAAAAACACTCCCCACACAGCCCTCATTAAACCTTTTATTGACATTTAAAAAAAGCTGGTCATCATCGCAATACGCTGAATCTGACGTAGTCCTTCCCATTCACGTATCTGAAATGAGAAAAAAAATAAAGGTTAGGACATCATTTGCGATCTCACCTGGTGAGTGCGCCCATACTGCAGTGTGTAACAGGGAGCCTCCAACTGTTCTTGTCTGCCTACTGTATCCTGTATATACAGTCATCTATAGATGGCTGTATATACAGGAGAGCGCACAAAGATTTAACTCAGAGCTGCAGTGTGGGTTAACTCTTTCCTTGCTGGGCTCCTGTATAGTATACATGGATACACTATGCCCCCTGTATACTATACAGCGGGCGGAGGTAAGTAGTGATGCTCTGCACCCTGTATATGTATATGCTATACATCACTCCTCACCTCCTTACACTCCGTAGGGCGGGCGCTCTGCATCCAACCCATGGAGTAGTACCTGCAGTGAAAAAAATGCACACAGGGTACAAAAATGTTTGTTTCCGCACACCAGCAAAAATGCAAGAAAAAACACAAGGGGGGAGATTAATCAAAACCTATGTAGAGGAAGAGCGGTGCAGTTGCCCATAGCAACCTATCAGATTGCTCCTTTCATTTTTGTAAAGAAGCAATCTGATTGGTTGCCATGGGCAACTGCACTACTCTTCCTCTGTACAGTTTTTGATAAATCTCCCCCAAGAAAAATTACCAAAATGCAGGAAAAGCTGGGACCGTTTTTCAGGCGTTTTTGCTGGCGGACAAAAAAAAACCTCAGTGGAATCCTGAAAAACAATAGAACAAAAGCCCAGCGTCCAGGATACAACACTATTCCTGTGAGGTGTAGAACAGGTCTACAAATAGAACTTTGTGGAGATTTAGACCATTGCACGAAATTTATTATGGGGCTTGCACAAGTTTGATAAATTTGGAGAAATTGCTCCAATTTTAGACCAACCAAAATGATCTACAAAAAACGTCTACCAACAACAACATTGATACATCTCCCCCACAGTGCTTACAGTGAAATATGGTGGAGGTTCAATGATCTTTTAGGACTGTTTTGCTGCCTCTGGCACTGGGTGCCTTGAATGTGTGCAAGGCATCATGAAATCTGAGGATTACCTATGGATTTTGGGTCGCACTGTACAGCCCCGTGTCAGAAAGCTGGGTTTGTGTCTTGGGTCTTCCAGCAGGACAATGACCCCAAACATACGTCAAAAAGCACCCACAGACTTCCGGTTCCGGCGCTGCCATGAGAGGACGCGGCTAGCAGAGCTCCCGCGCCTCCCGACTCTTATCCGGTCTCTCTAACAGCCTTGTGACCCCTCCGGGACCCCGGTACCCACGGATCCCCGCTACACTCTCCAGCCCTGCTGTATGGAGCGTTACCTGCTCCGCCGACCCCGAGATTCACCGGCCTCCCGCATCTCCCGCCCGACTTCAGCGAAGCGCACGGCGGCAGCTCCACGTGGGTCGGTGTCGGCAACGCGAACACTGCAGAAGCGCCTGTCCTGCTTCTCCTACGGGCAGTCTCCCACCCGCCGGAGCCCGGTACCTGCTGGACAGCTCTGCTCCTCTCCGGTGGCGGCCTCGTCAGCGCAGCTCAGTGCTCCCTCATCGGACTCGGCATCTCCTGCAGCGGAGGACGTCCTCACCGAGCCTCGCACCCTGCAAGTGGAGAGCGCTCATATCGGAGGTACTGCTTCCCCAGCGCAGGTCAGTGTTTCCCTGGTGGGGCCAGCTGATCCCCTACCGATGGCTCTGTCTCCTGCTCAGGACTGTAACTCACATAAGAGACCTGCATCTCCCTCCCTGGTCCCCTCAGGGGGCGCAAGTGGCATCATGGCGTCCAACAGGCCCTCTAACTCTACCCCTCCTCTCTCTCAGTATCCAGCAGTATTCCCCCCCCCCACCTCCTCATCCATGCAGCCCGTCCCTACCAACCTATTGGGCAGCCCTGAGAGCTCATCTGTCCCTGCTCATCCACAGCCTGCCTTTACACCACAGACTGTCAACTTTAAAGCATTGGCTGAACAGATAATGGCGCAGATTGTCCCAGACATACAGAAGTCCTTGGAGGCAAGGCTACAGGTGTCCTTTGATTCACTGAGAAGGGACATTTCTCAAACTAATATATCTGTGGCTGCAATGCGCTCTGATGTTACTGATCTCCAGACCCACCAATCTGATTTATCTAATCAAGTTGCTGACCTAGCGCAGGAAAACGCCAACCTCTGGGCTAAGCTTGATGATCTGGAGAACCGCTCGAGGCGAAATAACCTACGTATTGTGGGGCTTTCTGAACAGATACTCTCCCCAGACCTCCAGCACTTGTGCGAGATTGAATTGACCGAGGCTCTGGGCCTGGATCATTACTGTAGGGTGGAAAGGGCTCAAAGACTGGGACCTGACCTGGGGAATCGACATAACGCCCTTCGTTCATCTCAACCTGGCCAGCAGAGCAGACCACGCCAGGTCATCTTCAAGCTGTTGGACTATAATGATCGACAATCCATCCTAAGAGCCTTTCGGAGGCGCACTGCACCGCTAATTGTTCGGGACTGTCGCATTCTTATTTTTGAAGATTTTTCTGCACCTGTTGCTAAGAGGCGCAGGGCCTTCAGTGGCGTTTGTTCCGACCTGTTCAATAGGAAAGTCAAATTCCAATTACAGTTCCCTGCTATCCTGCGCATTTTTCACGAAGACGGGACTTCCTCGGTTTACCGAACCCCAGCTGCAACGGAGGCAGTGTTGCTTAGTCCTGCTGGTCATGGTTGTTTGAGGAGGCCCCAGAGAGACGCTACTGAACCTCTCCCTGCCCGCTCATCCGGACGGGGGAGTCCGCTCCAAGATGTCTCCTGATCACTCCCCTGTTTATCCATGTGTCCCTCTGCTGTGCAGGGCTAATAGCTGGAGAGGGGTCTAGGTATCCTGAGTGGTTATTTTTGTTATTGTTCATTTTTGGGTCCTTGGAGACCTCAGGGGAGCAGTGTTTGCACTTATGATGGACTAGGGGGTGATATTGCTCCTCCACCGGGACTCTGGGTTTGTTGGACCTGAGACTGCCGATTTCTTTTGAGGGGTAGCGGGCTAATAAATCAGTGGGTGGGGGAGGGGGGGAGGATGGGGTTGAAGTTCACCTGGCTATGTTTTCACTTACATGTTTAGTCGGGAGGTTCGCACACTTTCTGGCAGAAAAAAGCGAAGTCTCGAGCACGGTTCTGAATGGTCGACTGACGGTCTTTACGCACGTAGTGCAAATTCAGTTCTTGTGTTAACTAGAAGCGTTAGAGCTTAGTCGCCTCGAGCCCGGTCCCTGGATTGTGGGTCGGGCGGCAGTCTCTAATGGTAGTGGGGTTGCCGGTATACATTGAAGGAGTGTGTGGTGTGTGAGGTGTTTAAGAGGCCTGCCTGATTGTGTGTGTGTGTGTTTTTTTTTTCTCTCTTTTCTTCTCTCCTTGCTCTTAGAGACATGCGGATCATCTCGTGGAATGTGAAGGGGCTCCGTTCCCCTAACAAAAGGATGCAGATACTTAGACATCTGAAACGTCTTCATCCCGATGTAGTGATGCTGCAGGAAACCCACTTAGCCGCAGACGATATTACACGCATGTCCAAACTATGGGTAGGCTCTGTTCTGGGATCCCCGGCAGTAGGAGGTAAGGCGGGTACGTTACTGCTTATTCACAAAAATTTTGGGGGGACGATTGTGTCTCATGAAAAGGATTCAGAGGGGCGGTGGACGTGGGCTCACTTAAGATTCGAGGGCCGTGACTTTAGTTTATACTGTTGCTATGCACCTAACGGGGATAATAGACCTTACTTTCAGGCTTTGGAGGACAGGCTCTTGGCGGACACGCTTCCTAATAAGATTGTAGGGGGAGATATGAATGCTGTGGCTACGACAGACGAGGATAGGAAAGGTGGGACGGCTGACAGGACGGTTCCTCGTACGAGCGACAGGGTGTTTGGGGCCTTTCTGGGTTCGGTAGGTCTGAAGGACATGTAGCGGTTAATGCACCCAGATAGTAGGGACTTTTCCCACTTTTCACACAGTCACTCATCATGGTCCCGTATAGACTACCTGCTGGTTTCCCCCGATTTAGTGCCCCGGGTAGCGGACACGGACATACATACCATGGTGATTTCAGATCACTCTCCCATCTCATTGCTCCTAGCGGACTCTTTCCCGAAAGGGTCCGACTTCCAGTGGCGCTTCCCTGCTTACATGTATAAAGATGACAATTTCGCGGACTCGTTGAGAAGCTGGTGGCAAGAGTTTACTTGGGATAATGGTACTCATACCAGTAATGCACCACTTTTCTGGGAGTCTGCTAAATCTGTTTTACGGGGTCGCCTAATTGCTTACATGTCAACGGTGAAGAAGAAATCTCTTCTTCACTTTCAAGAGGCTAGCACGGCGCTACAGAAGGCCTACACTGATTATGTTTCTCGTCCCTCGGCGGCGTTGTGCCGGGCTTGGAAGGCAGCAAAGACAACCTTTGATCTGTGGTCAGAGCGAAAATGTATGGCGACTTACTCCCGTTTTAGAGCGGAATTGTTTCGATTCGGCAATAAATCGGGCCGCCTCTTGGCTCGCCTTGCCAAGGAACGACATTCTCCCCAACACTTTTCCTCCCTAAGGGACGAATCGGGCACGACGCACTCCGACCCCAAAACTATCAACTCCCTTTTCTGCTCGTATTATACCGTGCTTTATGCTTCTTCGCCTGCTGACATGGTTGCTGGCGGGGCGTTTCTGGAGTCGGTCACCCTCCCGACCATGACCACTGATCAGCGTGATCTTTTGAACGCTGACTTTACAGAGGAGGAGGTGCGCAATGCAATCAAACACCTTCACAACTCCAAGGCACCTGGCCCGGATGGGTTCACGGGCGAATTTTATAAGATCTTGGTGGAACAAGTGGCGACTCCTCTGACATCCTACTTCAACCATGTTTTGCGCACTGGCTCTCTCCCCCTTCACTCCAACACGGCTACAATCAAACTGTTGCTGAAACCGGGTAAGGACCCCCAACTCCCCCAATCTTATCGTCCCATCTCGCTAATCAATCAAGACCTCAAATTAATGTCTAAAATAATGGCGGATCGCCTCAGTGTCTCCCTCCCTTCATTGATTGGTCCTTCACAAGTGGGCTTTATACGTAATCGCTCAGCTGTGACTAACATTCGAAAGGTCCTTGCGGTCCTGGATAGGGTGCAGCACCACCCCAGACCGGGTGAACATCCAGTACTGTTGGCACTGGACGCTGAAAAGGCGTTTGATAACGTCAAATGGGACTGGCTTGGGATGGTGCTGGACAAGATGGGCATCACCGGGAGCTTCCGGACCTTTCTGAACAGTATGTATTCCTCGCCACAAGCTAGGGTGTTCACGTCCGGTATCCTCTCCCCCTCCTTCCCCCTTTTTAAGGGGACGAGACAGGGATATCCACTCTCTCCGCTGTTATTTAATGTAGCACTTGAACCTCTGGCCAGATATCTCGAAGATTCCTCGATTTATCGTGGTATCCCTATTCAACGCACGGAGGTCAAATTGACCCTCTTTGCAGATGACATACTTATCTTTATGGCAGATCCCAAGGCTCATTACTCTACCCTGATGTCAACGTTGACTCACTTTGAGACTTTCTCGGGATATAAAATTAACCAATCTAAAAGTGAACTTTTGTCGTTGGGAACCCCGGGATCCTCCTCCTACTGGGCTGCACTCAATATCCCCGAGGGGCTCCTTAAATCTTCCATCACATATCTAGGGATCAAAATAGGGAAGTCCCCGTCCTCCATGTATACCTTGAATTACCCCCCACTTTTCCAACAGATCTGTAACGAACTACAAAAATGGAGCCACCTGCCAATTTCTTTCCTGGGCAAATGTCACCTGGTAAAGATGATTAGTTTTCCTAGACTCCTATATCATCTGCAAACTTTACCTATTCTCCTGAAACACAAGGACATCAACACTCTTAATTCAGCCTTTACTCGTTTTGTCTGATCGGGCAGGCGTCCTCGCATTTCCCTACAAAAATTGATGCTTCACCGAGTGGATGGGGGAGTGGGTTTCCCCAATCTCCGAGGCTACAATTTATCGTGCCTCTTTAGACATGTTCTGGACTGGATATACACATCCAGCTTTCACTCCAATTTTGAGGTGGAGGCGGATTACGCATCCCCCTGGAATTTGGTGTCCTGCTTACATTCTAAATTATCGTGCCTGCCCGCACATATAAAACGCTCTGTCTTGATTAGGGACACGGTAGTGACATGGCGGTCAGTAAGCAAGGCCTACAATCTACCCTTTCTATTGTCTGGGAGGCTACATCTGTGGGGTCATCCGGAATTTCCCCAGGGTAGGGAGAATGCACTGTTTACTCAGTGGAAGCGCAAAGGGTTGAGCACAGCTAAGCAACTAATGCATCCTGTGGTAGGTCGCTGGTTTACCCCAAACGAGCTCTTACAGCAATTCGACATGCCTCCCTCTCACTTTCTCCAGGTGTCACAATTGATGTCCTTCTGTACCTCTAGGCTCCGGGATCCGAGTTCGGAATTACGGCCCTCACCCCTGGAGGATTTGATTGGGACGCAGCCCAAAAAGTTGTCCATCTCTACCTTATATAGATGTTTCAATGACCGCTTTTTGAGAGTCTCTAAACACACTCTTTTTGACAAGTGGGAAGCAATCTTGCAGGACCCCGAGACTAGAGAACACATACTGGAAGGATGGACAAAGGTTAGGCAGAATGTCATAAATGAAAGGTGGCGGGAATCTTACTTTAAAATGATGCACTTTGGTTATCTGGGCTTTAACATCCCGGCCTCGGCAGCATTTCCTGACAGGATCACGTCATGCCCGAAATGTAACGCTCCTGCTACTGACTTTCTGCATGGTATCTGGTCCTGTGAGAAAATTCAGCTATTCTGGAGGGAGGTGGTGGAATACATTTCCAAGTTTTGGAAGGTTAGCTTACCATTGACACAGCGTGCTCTCCTGTTCCAGTCTGTTGATGCATCCATTATGGAAGGGACAGGCCTGCGGTCACTACCCAGGTTCATTCAGGTCATACTCCTGGTGGCTAAATGTATAATTTTACGTGAATGGACCAAACCCGCGGTGCCGTCTTTAGCGGCAGTGGTGTAAGATCTCAAGGACTTTTTGGAGGTCGATAGACTGGACACGGAGAGGCATCATGAGAGGGACGCTAGGAAATTCTTTGCTAAATGGCGGACCTTCTTGGCTGCCCACTTCACTAAACCACAAATAGACGAAATTGTACTGCCGTTCCGTCATACGGAATGGTACTCTTTGGCTTCTCTCAGCAACACTTTGGGCCCACTCCGCCTTTCTGATGACAGGGGTTGATTCTCTCGTGCTTCTATATTCTTCTTCCACAATGACCTCTTCCACGCTTCTCCATGTCATCTTCTTCCCCCCCCCTCTTTTTTTTTTTTACTTCTGCGTGTGTGGGTATGTGTGTTTGGAAGGATGTCATGTGTGGTATGTGGAGGAGGCCCCTGTGTGTGGGAGTGAGTGTCTTGCACCATGCTGACAATCGTACTGATTTGTTTCACTGTAATTTGGATTGTGATTGCCTGTTGTCCGGCGATCTGTTTGCCCTCGAACGAGGACTTATATACCATATTTGCTTTTATGTCTGTTGGGTCCGGAGTGACCCTCTCTTTGGTTGCATACATGCCTTATTATCCTGATTGTTGTTTACCTTAATTGTAAAATTTTGAAAATCCTTTCAATAAACAAAGTTTGAAAAAATAAAAATAAAAAAGCACCCAGAAATGGATGACAACAAAGCACTGGAGAGTTTTGAAGTGGCCAGTAATAAGTCCAGATCTAAATCCCATTGAACACCTATGGAGAGATCTTAAAATTGCTGTTGGGAAAAGGTGCCCTTCCAATAAGAGAGACCCCTGGAGCAGTTTGCAAAGGAAGAGTGGTCAAACATTCGGGCTGAGAGGTGTAAGAAGCTTATTGATGGTTATAGGAATCGACTGATTACAGTTATTTATTCCAAAGAGTGTGCAACCAAATATTAAGTTAAAGGGGTACTCCGCCCCCAGACATCTTATCCCCTATCCAAAAGGATAGGGGATAAGATGTCAGATCGCCGCGGTCCCGCTGCTGGGGACCCCGGGGATCCCCGCTGCGGCACCGCGCTATCATTACAGCACAGAGCGAGTTCGCTCTGCACGTAATGATGGGCAGTACAGGGGCCAGAGCATCGTTAAGTCACGGCCCGCCCCTTTCAATACAAGTCTATGGGAGGGGGCGTGGCAGTCATCACGCCCCTCCCATAGACTTGCATTAAGGGGACGGGCCGTGATGTAATGAGGGGCGGCGCCATGACATCACACTGCTCCGTCCCCCGTATCGCCCGTCATTACGCACAGAGCGAACTCGCTCTGTGCTGTAATGATAGCGCGGTGCCGCAGCGGTATCCCAGGGGTCCCCAGCAGCGGGACCGCGGCGATCTGACATCTTATCCTCTATCCTTTGGATAGGGGATAAGATGTCTAGGGGCGGAGTACCCCTTTAAGGGTGCCAATAATTTTGTCCAGCCCATTTCTGGAGTTTGGTGTGACATTATGTCCAATTTGCTTTTTTTTCCTCCCTTTTTTGGTTTAGTTCCAATACACACAAAGGGAATAAACATGTGTTACTGCAATCCTTTTCTGTGAGAAATACTTCATTTTCTTTAAATATTTCAGGGGGTGCCAACATTTACGGCCATGACTGTACGTCCGTCATTAAGGGGTTAAGAGACATAACTCTTATTTTTCCATCTACAGACCCATATTAGAGCTTTTTTTGTGGGATCAATTGTACTTTGTAATGACCCCTTTCATTTTGCACCTTTCATGAAACGTAAAGAAATGACACTGCTACAATAAATAGTAGTAAATGCAAAGCCTGTATAAAAGTGTATAACCCCTTAAAGGGGGTCGAAAACATCTTATCCCACTGCTGGGGACTCCTGCGATCTCCGCTGTGGCACCCCTGTTTTTTAGTGCACAGAACTGATGAGAGATGCAGCCAAGAGGCCCATGATCACTCTGGATGAACTGCAGAGATCTACAGCTGAGGTGGGAGACTCTGTCCATAGGACAACAATCAGTCGTATACTGCACAAATCTGGCCTTTATGGAAGAGTGGCAAGAAGAAAGCCATTTCTTAAACATATCCATAAAAAATGTTGTTTAAAGTTTGCCACAAGCCACCTGGGAGACACACCAAACATGTGGAAGAAGGTGCTCTGGTCAGATGAAACCAAAATCGAACTTTATGGCAACAATGCAAAACGTTATGTTTGGCGCAAAAGCAACACAGCTCATTACCCTGAACACACCATCCCCACTGTCAAACATGGTGGTGGCAGCATCATGGTTTGGGCTTTTCTCCAGCAGGGACAGGGAAGATGGTTAAAATTGATGGGAAGACAGATGGAGCCAAATACAGGACCATTCTGGAAGAAAACCTGCTGGAGTCTGCAAAAGACCTGAGACTGGGACAGAGATTTGTCTTTCAACAAGACAATGATCCAAAACATAAAGCAAAATCTACAATTGAATAATTCACAAATAAACATATCCAGGTGTTAGAATGGCCAAGTCAAAGTCCAGACCTGAATCCAATCGAGAATCTGTAGAAAGAACTGAAAACTGCCGTTCACAAACGCTCTCCATCCAACCTCACTGAGCTCCAGCTGTTTTGCAAGGAGGAATGGGCAAAAATGTCAGTCTCGATGTGCAAAACTGATAGAGACATACTCCAAGCGACTTACAGCTGTAATCGCAGCAAAAGGTGGCGCTACAAAGTATTAACTTAACCCCTTAAGGACCAGAGCATTTTTTGAACATCTGACCACTGTCACTTTAAACATTAATAACTCTGGAATGCTTTTAGTTATTCTGATTCAGAGATTGTTTTTTCATGACATATTCTACTTTAACATGGTGGTAAATTTTTGAGGTAACTTTGAAGCTCTCTGCTTGTAAGGAAAATGGATATTCCAGATCATTTTTTAAGTTTTTACTTTTGGAAGACACCAAAGGGCTTAAAATTGTAGCAGAAATTTTCCAATTTTTTACAAAATTTTCAAACACTATTTTTCAGGGACCAGTTCAGGTTTGAAGTGGATTTGAAGGGTCTTCATATTAGAAATACCCCATAAAAGACCCCATTATAAAAACTGCACCCCCCCCCCCAAAGTATTCAAAATGACATTCAGTCAGCGTTTTAAGCCTTTAGGTATTTCACAGGAATAGCAGCAAAGAGAAGGAGAAAATTCACAATCTTAATTTTTTACACTTGCATGTTCTTGTAGACCCAAGTTTGGAATTTTTACAAGGGGTAAAAGGAGAAAATGTATACTTGTATTTGTAGCCCAATTTCTCTCGAGTAAGCACATACCTCATGTCTATGTAAAGTGTTCATCGGGTGCAGTAGAGGGCTCAGAAGCGACAAGGGGATTTTAGAGAGTACGTTTTTCTGAAATGGTTTTTGGGGGGGGCATGTTGCATTTAGGAAGCCCCTATGGTGCCAGAACAGCAAAAAAAAATAAAAAATTAAAACACATGGCATACCATTTTGGAAACTAGACCCCTTGAGGAACATAACAAGGAATAAAGTGAGCCTTAATACCCCACAGGGGTTTCCCGACTTTTTCATATGTTAAAAAAAAAAAAAAAACAAAAAAAAATTCTCACTAAAATGTGTTTCCCCCCAAATTTCACATTTTTGCAAGGGTTAATAGCAAAAAATACCCCCCAAAATTTGTAACCCCATCTCTTCTGAGTATGGAGGTACCCCATAAGTGGATGTCAAATGCACTACGGGAGTGCTACAATGCTCAGAAGAGGAGTCGTCACATTTGCAAAAAATTTTGCTGAAAAGGGAGGTGGGGGGACATGTCGCATTTAGGAAGCCCCTATGGTGCCAGGACAGCAAAGAAAAAAAAACACGTGGCATACCATTTTGGAAACTAGACCCCTTGGGGAACGTAACAAGGGGTAAAGTAAACCTTAATACCCCACAGGGGTTTCATGACACTTGCATATGTAAAAAAAAAAAAATATTATATATATATATATATATATATATATATATATATATATATATATATAATTTCACTAAAATGTGGGTTTTCCCCCAAAATGTTACATTTTTACAAGGGTTAATAGCAGAAGACACACCCCACAATTTGTAAATACATTTCTTTGGAGTAACGACATACCTGATTTTTGGATGATTTTGGCTCCGCTGGTGCACACCAGGTCTTGGTATAGGCATGAGGTCCGTCAGGGGCCTTGAGCTTTTCATAGCAGAGGATGTGGGACCCCCCCCCCCCCCCCTACAAGGAGCGTTAATGGGGGGAGCACTGAGCCCTAAAATAGGGGAACACTATGGGGGACAATATGGGACGTAACTGGGGTAGACAGGTGGGGTACAGAGGCCAGTAATATGGGGTACAGTGGGCCAGAAAATGATAAAAAAAAAGGATATATTCCCAGAATGATGACCCAGAGCATAGCCAAAACTAAAAAAAAATAAAATATGCCCGCCCCAAACACTATGCTTCTGGGAATGTGATGCGTGTGGCCATCCCTATCCTGTTGCCTCAAATGCGCACCCGCTCAGGTGGAGAGAGCGCGCTGCGCATTTGAGGCAACATAAAAAAAGTCCGATGATACTGACTCAGTGACCTATGACCCATTTTTTGAAAAAACACCCCCAGAGGTCTCCTCGTTTTTTTTTTTGGTCAATTTAGTGGTTTTAGGAGGTTAACAATTTGGAGTGTACTCTCGACTTGGTACATTGGTCAAATTATGAAAAATTTAACTGAAAAGGGAAAATTTAGGGCTCCATGGAAGTGTTGTACTCCCTGAAGCAGCCTATGCAGAGGCCCAGATTATCTGGGCAAGTGTCGCAATGATACGTGGTGTCCTTCCGTATCCCCCTCCTGCTACACACAATGCATCTTTTCTTGGTTTGTCCCTTCTTTCCACTGTGGGGGAATCACACCTGGAAAGTGTTGGCCTGGGACGATCCTGGCGCTTATAACTCCCGACCCTTGGGAAGTCCGGCCTGATCTTTCCCGGTCGCCAAAGATCAGGAACCTTAGGACTTCTTCTTGGTACTGGAGGAATGTCCCTGTGTTGCCAGCGTACTGGGATAGTACAAAAGTGTTATACATGGCAACCTGTACCATGTAGACCGCAACTTTTTTGTACCATGCCCGTGTTTTCCACATGGCGTTATATGGCTTAAGGACTTTATCTGAGAGATCAACTCCCCCCTATATACCGATTGTAGTCCAGAATACAATCGGGCTTGAGGACTGGTCCCACGGTACCTCGCAGAGGGACACGGGTGCTGCCGTTCCCATGAATAGTGGCGAGTATAAGGACATCCCTCTTAATCTTATATCTGACCAACAACAGGTGATCATGGGTAAGGGCATGGGACTCACCCTTGGGATAGGCAACTGGACCAAATTTAGAGGGAGGCCTCTCTGGTTCTTCCGCACGATCCCACAAGTGGACGTGGATCTGGCGGAAAGGGATTTGAACAGAGGGATGCTGGTATAAAAGTTATCCATGTATACGTGGAAACCCTTATCCAGCAATGGGTTCATAAGGTCCCAAACGATTTTCCCGCTAACACCCAGAGTGGGGGGGGGGGGGGGGGGGGGGGGGGGGACATTCTGGGGGGTTCAATACGGGAATCTCGTCCCTCATATACTCTAAACTTGCAAGTGTACCTGGAGGTACTCTCGCAAAGTTTATAGAGCTTCACACCATACCGCGCCCGCTTCGAGGAAATATACTGTCGGAAGAGGAGTCTCCCCTTAAAACTGATGAGACTCATCTATAGAGGTCCCTGAGCGGTACCTCGGGGCGGACATGCCACATTATCTGCATAATGCAGGCATTTCCGAATGGCCTCGAACCGCCTCCGTGTCATCGCCACTGTAAAGCGGGGTCTGAGAGGACGTCCCAGTTCCAGTAATGACGAGCACTTTGTTTTTTTGTCCAGGCCCATATGCAGCGTGAGGCCCCAAAATGTCCTCACTTCTGCTGCATCAATGGCGTGCCATTCATTGGGCCTGGCCAAAAGAGAATCGGGGTGGTGGGCAATGAACTGCTGGGCACACAAGTTAGTTTGCTCCACCATGTGATTGACCAGGCTGTCACAAAAAAAAAAAAAAAATTTTTTTTAAGTCCAGATCAGTGAAGCCAGCCGTGTCAATCCGGATTCCTGAGTCGCCAACAAACTCAGGAATCTGTGGCTGATAACCCTCTGGGGGGCTCCAGACAGGCTGTGAATATAAATACGGGGAACTCTATGCAGTTTTTTTGGGGCTTTTGGAGAGAACATTTGTCTGTAATTGAAGGCCACGTGTGTTTACAAAGCCCCCATCTTCATGGAGGTCAGAACCAGATAAAGATGGGGAAAAGTAACCAACTCCGCTCAAAGCAATGTCACAATGTAACTACACTAATCAAATCTGCAGCATACACTATACATATGAAGGTACCCTTTAGTGACTAGACTCCTAGGACTGTATCCATCTTTTCCAGCCCACCGGAAGTCAGCAACTGCTGAGCAGTTCGTGACGAATCCAATATCTATAACTTTGCTCATCGCTAGTACCCTTATGCTTTGTGTAGTGGTAATTTTGGTATTTGTTTTACAATACAATGATATTGCCGATGATGCGGCAGTATTCTTTGACCCTATTTATATTGGTATTATTGTTATATTTAATCTTGGTATACTGTGTAGTGTTTAGATCATTTTTGTATTTGGTAGCTGCATGGCTAAGTTTATACAGGTTTTTCACACATAGAAGTTTAGAGCACCAAAACACTTTGTCCCAGCTACGTCCAGAAGGGCACAGTTTGAGAGAAGCCCAAAAAGCCATTCAATTCTTATCTACTGCTTTAACCAGTGGAGGATGAACCATAACTGTGCTATTTTATAATTTATCAAGACTGGGCCTTTTTATCTTTAATCTTAACTAAGCACCCCGCAATAAAGTTATACTGTGGCCCATTAGCCACCTCAATTGAGATATTGCATAGTTTATTTGACTATGCCTTTATAAACTAGGTCTTCACTCCGTTTTGGTCGAGCCCCCAGCAATCAAACTCCTGCAGATAGGGGATACGTTTTTGTTCAGGATAATTATCCTTTAAAAACTAATTCTGACAACATACCAGAACAGGGAAATACAAATACATTTATATTAATGCAATAGTGATATTTTTTATGCATAGTAAAAGAAAAGACTGAAATCTCCCATGCACACTTTATTTTACCAAAAAGAGTAAAAAATAAATACACACAATTACAAGTCCTATCTCCTTTGACAACTGTTTCAGCAGTTTCTTGCAGGTATTTCTGTGTGAAAATATATAATATATAACTTGTGTGAAAATATGAATATATACACAGTATATATCTACATACACAGTATATATCAACAGCTATAGTTTATATATATTTTAGAAAATTGCTTCAAGCAATTGTGAATGCATCAATAATTTCACAGGTTTCTTCCAAGCTGCAAAGACAAAGGAGGGTATGCGACGACTTTTGATTTGATATTCACCTTTCTGCACCTATGGATGAAAAAAACAAGATGCAAGTGTGAAATATTTAGTAATTAACACAAACATGCTGATTTGTTTTATTATGTACCCAATCTGGATTTCAGAGTTAAAAGGGGTCCCCTGGGGAAAAAAATGCCCCAAAGCCACCACAATACCTGTACTGTATCTTCTGTATTTATCCATGTGATTTTGGGAGCTCCTGTGGCCCCCCAATATACTTTTTCCTTACTTGCAGCCCAGACTACTACTCCAAGCAGTCAGTGCAGCTCTGTGTAATGGCTGCTAGCCAATTGCTCCTACTATCTGTGCATGTGTTGTTGTAAACAAAGTCAGTAACACACTGTACAAGTCTTTTCTTTCAAACTATCCTATTCCCCAGCAATAAATTAGGCTATGCTCTGAATGGCAGTAGTCAGTAATTAGATCTACAGCAGGCATAAAGCAGCTTTATGTGTGGAGGAGACACTGGGCTGTTTCTCTGCCAGCAAGATCTTCACAGAGGAGAGGAAGAGGGGAGTAGTGGCTGTAAAGCCAGACCCCTAGACAAGACAGAAATGACATTGTCTTACAGGAGTGTGGATCTGATAATTATGTCTCTCAATCCCTGCATGTAAGTGACAGCTGACAGAGGGGAAACTGTCTAAATATCACTTATTAGCTATATAAAGCACATATGTTGGAGAGAGGGGAAGGATGGGCTATAGGTTTAGCTCCCCGGAGTACCCCTTTAACATATCAAGTGGAAGATTAGTAGAGCGTTTCCAGCAGACAGTTCTTTTCTGACTGAAAAATGCCACAATTTGTATCTTTGTTGCCTAAAGCAACCAATCACAGTTCAGCCTTCATTTTACAAGAATTCTATGAAAACTGAGCTGTGATTAGTTGTTACAGGACAACCAGACAGTTTGGGCTATAGGCAGAATAAAACTTCGATATTGTCAAGTCTAATCACAATGTATCTTATAAGAACAATGACAAAATCATTTTATATTACACCATAGAATTCTCTTCTAAATCGAAAAAAAAAAAAATCTCTATATCTATAGTTTGCGGTCAGAAGATGACAATTTTAAACATGCTAATTTTCGTACAGAAATTAGCATGCTTCTAGAAAAGCTAAAAAGAAACCATTTTCAAAGCTTTGTTCCTTTGATACCTGTGGAAAGTCAGATCTTCATATTCTTGCCTTCACAGTATTTAGTTTAACTCTGTGCCTGCCATATTCACCGATTCACTACAAATTCTGCAAGTCAGGTTTAAAGAAAGGCCATGTAGCACTGTTCATTAACTGTCCTAAATATAAACAAAAAATTAGATACATTCAGACAGTACAGTTGTGCTAAAAAGTTTACATACCCTTGAACAATTGGTAATTGTTTTTTAATAAAAAAATTTATTGAACATTTTGTTTTTTTTACAAACAAGAAAACAGAGCAACCCCCCCCCCCCCCACCACCACCTAATTCCATGTCATACCCCACAGGAAAGATGGAGAGAAAATTGCAAGATTAAAATATAGTGCAATACAAGGCATGGTCTGTTCAAACACTGCATAGATATTGTACAACCATGACATACTAAACAAAAGAGTCATCTACAAAAATAGAGAAAAGAGGGTCACCACTTCAGACCGTTGGTGAAAGGTGTTGGTACAGACCTTTACAAAGGGCTGCAGAAAAAGTACAAGTGGAGCCCCACCCATAAGCACAATAAGAGTTCTAATACCATATAACAGACAACTGTACTGGACGAACAGGGGGTTACAAAACACACAAGACAGACAGCACAGGGAACACAGTAGGAAAAAGATAGCCAGACTAGCTCGCTCCCCCCAGCAACACTTCCATAGGGGTCCTTTGTAAGTATAAAGATTGCAGACCTGGAGTGTCAATCCAGGGTCCCCATATAAGCTCAAACTTGTGTATGGCCTTCCGTTTAAGATACAGATCCTTTTCCCACCTAATCATATGGTTCAGTCGTGTGATGAGTTCTGACACAGGCGGAGAGGCTCGCAACTAATGTTGTGCTATCAACTTGCGGGCTTGACACAAAATTCTACAGATACCAATACATAAGCCACTATCCTCATCCAAACCATCTATGTACCCCAAAATACACAACACGGAAGACAAAGTAAATGGACACCTGAACACTCTTCTGAGCAGCTGTTCAACATCAAAACTGTATAAGGCAAGAGCAATCCCACATCATATGAAGCAAATGGGCATCAGACCTAGAATATCTGGGACAACAGGAGTCCACACGCACCCTGATTCTATGTAGAAATACTGGGGTTCGGTACACCCGTTGTTACAGTAAAATTTGAGACACCCGGTGAGCCTCCGACACAGCAAGACACAGGGCCATTGTTAAGATCTGCACCCATTGTTCATCCGACAGGGGACCCACATCTGCCGCCCACTTCTCGCTAACAAGGGATAGGCTTCATGGTAAGCGAACAATAGTTCCTTATACAATACCGAGATAACTTTAGTAGAGTCCCAGGTGAATAGGTCATCTATCACCAATGAAGGACCGACAGTCTGGTCACTCGCCCGTGACTGCACATCAAGTGCATGCCTAAGCTGCAGGTAACGAAAGAAAAAAAGAATGTGGTAAAGAAAAGTCCTCCTGCAGCTGAGAAAATGACCTCAGCATCGGCCCATCATACAGCTGTGAGAAGTACAGTAACCCATAGGAGAGCAATAGAGCAATATCAGGCATGGAAGTCAACTCAGCAAGACTCTGGTTATACCACAACAGCGATTAGGTCACAAAAACAGGATGATGTAGGAGAGTTAAATTTCGACCACACTTTAGAGGAGCAGAAGTCTGGGGGACGCGTCTGTGCCGCCATCTCTAGGAGATAGAGGGGAGTCACACCACCAATACGTTGTGAGATCAAAGCCCCTGTACGCCCCATAGTGTCTAACTGCGCCCAACCATTCAATTGTTGGACCTGCGATGCCAAAATATATAACCATGGATTAGGAGTAGACAATCCACCCGCCTCCTTACCGCGCTGTAACGTCTCTAGGCGGATCCTAGCAGATTTACCGTTCCACATGAGTTCCCTAAATAAAGACTGGATTCTATGAAAAAAGTGCATAGGGATCCAGACCGGTGTATTGTGCAGGATATACAGAAACTGGGGCATAAGAACCATTTTAACCAGTTTACGCAACGTGGTTACTTTTTGGGAGCTACGTTCTAACAACGGTATTAAATTGAGAGAGACAGAGGGAGTAGTTGTAACATACGCACCCAGATCTTTAAACCTAGAAACTATGGGAAGCCCAACTCTAGTAACTACAGGTAACGGAGGGAGAGGGTCCAGGGGAAGTAACGTGGACTAATCCCAATTAATAGCCAGGCCAGAACAACAACCAAATTATTCCATATGACTAATTAAATGAGGTAGTGATTGCGGAGCATCGCTCAGAAAGAGGAGCATGTTGTCCACAAAGAGCTATACGCTCTTCCAGGGTCCCATAAAACCCTTGGATGTCAGGGGAAGCCCTAACCATTGCAGCCAGGGGTTCTATGGCGATGGCGAATAAAAAGGGGGACAGGGCACCCCTGACGAATACCACGCCCCAGTGGGAAGGAGACAAAAATCCATTAGCCCTAATCCTGGCACACGGGGTATCAAGTGAATTCAATTTAAAAATACCAGGCCAAATCCCATGTGGCGCATAACGCTCCACAAGAAGTTCCATTCAACGCTGTTAAAAGCTTTGTCAGCGTCGGGGGAAAGCACAACCCTATGAGAGGCATTTGAAGGTTTTATTTGCATATTTAAATAAAGTCTCCTATTATCAGCAGTAGATTTGTCAGGCATAAATCCCATTTGATCCCCGTGAATCAAAGTAGTAATCACCTTTAATCTATTTGCCAAAACCTTCGCCAACAACTTGACGTCAGAACATAAGAGATTCTCCTATAGGAGCCTGCAAACAGCGGGTCTTTACTGGGCTTCAAGAGCAACACAATGATAGCTTCCATCATAGATCCCGGAAGCCCCTCCCCCGTCTGCCACCACTAACCATACGTCTAGCAATTTGGGCAACAACACCTCTCAGTAGCATTTAAGATACTCATTAGGCAGGCCATCAACTGCCGGAGATTTCTCGGAAGGCAATATTCCCAATGCCACCTCCAATACCTCAAACGTAATAGGCTCAACTAACATGTCTCTCTGGGTCTGCAACAGGGCCGGGAGCGTAATACCGGCTACAAACTGGTCAATATCAGCATTGCTATATGTCAATTGAGTAAGAGACTAGAGTAGCTAGAATAGCCCAGTCACCGATAAGTAGCACCCCGGCACCATAACAGACAAGGAATACATGCTGACCCTGATCGAGCCTTGATGGTGCGGGCCAACGGCCGACCCGTACTTCCACCGCTCAAAATAACGTTGTTGCTGGAAGCAGCGCTTATTGTCCGCCATTTGTAGCATATATGCGGCCAACAAGGCTTACGTAGACTGTCAGTACTTTACAAGTAGAGATCTCTAATAAAGACACCTCGGATATAAGCTTTTAAAGAGTCCGAGACCGCGCACATGGAAGCGCTCCCCACATTAATCTCGAGGAAGACAACAATATTGGATTGAACAGTATGTCCCACAGTGGGAACCTGAAGCCAAAAAGGGTTCAAGTGCCACAGGGAGCCCCACTATAATAATAGTAATATATTACAAAAATCTGTGAAGTGAAATTGAAATAGTAAAAGATAATTTAGCAAATTTGGTGGTTTTCTTTTCTACGCCATTTACCTTGTGGTTGAGCTTACATGTTAGTTTGATACTTTAGGTCGCCTGATTACAGCAGTGCCAGATTTGTTTAGTTTCCATCAGGTTTTACCAATTTAAAAAAAAATGTATATCCTAACTATCCCTGGTGACAAAAACAAGAGGAAGTTGACCAATTGGCCATAGCAACCAGATTGCTGCTTTTATTTTTTAAGATGCCTCTGAAAAATAAAAGCAGCGATCTGAGCATCTGCTTCAGGGTGACACAGTACACCTTAATGGGAACCAATCATTAGATTTTACTGTATATAAAGCTTGGCAATGCAATATATATGGTAAAATCTTTGTCCTTAACCCCTTAAGGACTCAGGGTTTTTCCGTTATTGCACTTTCGTTTTTTCCTCCTTACCTTTTAAAAATCATAACCCTTTCAGTTTTCCACCTACAAATCCATATTATGGCTTATTTTTTGCGTCGCCAATTCTACTTTGCAGGGACCTTAGTCATTTTACCCAAAAATGCACGGCGAAACGGAAAAAAAAAATCATTGTGCGACAAAATCGAAGAAAAAAAAAAACGCCATTTTGTAACTTTTGGGGGCTTCCGTTTCTACGAAGTGCATATTTTGGTAAAAAATACACCTTATTATTCTGTAGTTCCATACGGTTAAAATGATACCCTACTTAGATAGGTTTGATTTTGTCGCACTTCTGGAAAAAATCATAACTACATGCAGGAAAATGTATATGTTTAAAAATTTCATCTTCTGACCCCTATAACTTTTTTATTTTTCCACGTACAGGGCGGTATGAGGACTCATGTTTTGTGCCGTGCTCTGAAGTTTTTATCGGTATGATTTTTGTTTTGATCGGACTTTTTGACCACTTTTTATTCATTTTTTAAAGGTATAAAAAGTGACCAAAATACGCTTTTTGGGACTTTGGAATTTTTTTGCGCGTACGCCATTGACCGTGCGGTTTAATGAATGATATTTTTATAGTTCGGACATTTACGCACGCGGCGATACCACGTTTATATTTTTTTTTTACACGTTTTTTTTTTTTTTATGGGAAAAGGGGGGTGATTCAAACTTTTATTAAGGATGGGGTTAAATGACCTTTATTAACACTTTTTTTAACATTTTTTTTGCAGTGTTATAGCTCCCATAGGGACCTATAACACTGCACACTCTGATCTTCTACACAGATCACAGGCGTGTATTAACACGCTTGTGATCAGTGTTATCGGCGCTTGACTGCTCCTGCCTGTATCTCAGGCACGGATCAGTCATTCACCGATCGGACACGAGGAGGCAGGTAAGGGATTTCACCGCGGCGGTCCCCAACAGCCCGACTGAGCAGCCGGGTCACTTTCACTTCCGCTTCTAAAGGGTTAATACCACACATCGCCGCGATCGGCGATGTGTGGTATTAGCCGCGGGTCCCGGTCATTGATGAACGCCGGGACCGACGCGATATGATGCGGGATCTCAACGCGATCCCGCTTCATATCACGGGAGCCGGTGCAGGACGTAAATATACGTCCTGCGTCGTTAAGGGGTATTCCAGGCAAGAAACTTTTTTATCCATCAACTGGCTCCGGAAAGTTAAACAGATTTGTAAATATTTCTAAAGAAGTTACCTGTATAATCAAACTGTTGACATATTTCCAACCAACACCTGAAAAGCAAGATAAAGTAGTTAGATTTTTATTATGGTACGTGAGAGATAAAAACAAACAAAATTGTAGGAGCAGGGGTGATTTATTTTAGTTTTTTTGTTTTTAACTTAACAACTGAGCAGATTATTCTAAAAGGTAGCAGATTTAAAGGCTATTGGCATTAAAGGCAACTTGGAAACCTTTTTAAGTCAACTTACATTAAATGTAAAAATGTTACAGTTCTCTATTTTACATGGCTTTTAAAGCTTTTTGAAAATTTCTGTAGATAGGTTAAATCTGCTATCAGTTTTTATGGCTATTAACATGATTTACAGCCGGTCAACTTTCTTGAGCAAATCTAAATATTCAGAAACTGATTTAATAGTTTTTCTAGGGCATTTCCCAGTCAAAATGCACAGGACATTTTTTGATACATTAACGTGCGGAGAGCAATATTAGGGAATGGTGTTACCTGTTTGCGATGCATGATTTACACATCCTGAGTCTCTTGCAGGATTTTTCTTTTCTTTATTAAGGTTAAGGAACCTTGGCATTTGTACGATGTCCACAGCCCATGGGAACTGTCCATTCTTTTTTTTTCCGTTAGACTACAAATAACAAGTTTATTTTGTCTCTCTATTATTTTTTGTGTACAAGGCTTACACCGTGCAGCCAAACAGCAACCCTACCATAGGAATTAAAACTCCTAGGAAGGATAGAACAAAGCTGAAATGGTGTAGGGGAAACCCATTTATATGTGAAACCTTTAAAAATAGGACCGCATTACAATACTATGTATTGTTTGGTAGATTGTATTTGATGTGGCATTGAATTCTTAAAGCAAATCTGTCACTTAAGGTCAACATGTTACAAATAAAGAGGTCTAGAATACAGCAAATATATTTGCGCGTCAGCTATATTCATAAGAACAAGGTTCTTTGTGCAGTTATTCAGTGGCAGAAATTAAGTAACTGGAAGAGAGATAGCCACTCAGGAGTGGGCAAATACAGAACTGTTCTCATGAACGCAGCAGACACGTGTACATTTGCCATCTTCTGTAACAATAGACCAACTGTTTTTGGAGGGATATTTGGCACCTCTACGGCTCTAAAAAAAACTGCCTTTATCAGTACAACAATTGAAGTGACAGATCCAATTTAAGTTACATACTTTTAACATTACATCCGTCCACCAGCAATATTTATAGTGGTCAAGTTTTATAGTACATAACTCTTGAAATAACATTGGCTAATACAATTTAATCTTCAAAAGGGATTTTAATGTTTCATCTGCTTGTATACAGAGCCACAGGAGGTGGCTCTTTCTGATAAAAGGGAAGCCTGCGCTATGAAGAAATACAGTAGTTTCCATCTTTTTAGGTTTTAACAGAACTTTATTGCCACCTGGATCCAGTCTTTTTAACCACTAAAACTAAGAACAAGGTTAGTTTATTATAAAGCAATGCACATTTTCATACAGAAAAACTAAGCAGGATCTTCAATAGGTAGATCTGAAAAGGAGTTTAGAATTCATGTGTTATAGAAATCACATGCACAAGGGCTTTTGCAAAATTAAACTACAGGTAAAAATTTGATTTCAATGATTCAAGGGTGAATTCAAATAGCCCTTTATGTCAGCAGTTTCTGTGGTTAGTCATGTAGTTATCACCGTCCACCTCTGGCATAAGATAAAATTGTTCTAGATCCAGAGGGTGAACATGTTACATCGGTAGGTGCAATTTATACTGTGCATATTACCAGTAGCTATATACTGTAGCAGCTGTTCCTTCTAGAAGGGACACTGGACTTTGCTTCTAAACACATTACCATTAGGTGTTTATAAGCTTTCTAGTAGTTTTGGCAGCAAGAATAGTATAGGTTTTTAGTGCTACTCCAAAACAGAACCCCAATTAAAGTCAATGGGGGATTGGCAGGATTTGAACATTGATTTGGGATATATGGCTTGACTAATAAATGCAGGCTAACCTATATAAAATAATAAGTCATAAAAGGTTTGATCCATTTTTCAAAATGAGGACTTTTACCCACCACTTCCTAAAGTAATTTAAAGACCATTAAGTCTCTTACTTATGTCTCACTGATTCAGTTAGAGTACTTTACCCAAATGTTAAAATGCTGCTATATGAACTCATGGCTACCAGTTTATACCCTACACTATAGGTAGAAGGACTACCTAGGGAGGTTTCACTATCTAAAATAACTTAACCCCAACTGGGAAGGTAACACTTTTTACATTGATCTCAGCCAAAACACATGGTTTAGCTTTTTAGAAATTATTTTACACCCTATTTGAGTAGAAGTGAAGACAGCACTAACAAGAGATTTGTCCATAAGTTTTAATAACATAACGTGGATTATAATTACATAGTCAACTGCTTGGATTTTTAGACAGCAAACAATATTACAGCTAAAAACTGCTTAGCTCAAATAAAAAAAAATGGAATATTGAAATGCAGCTTAGTTCAGGACAGAGTCTACAGCTAACACTAAACTTTTTGTTAGAAACCTTCAATGTCAAACAAAGTCACTTTGCATACTATTTAACTCATTTTACATGAAAAAGCATTTACGTTTTAAAGTTTTTTTTTTCCTTTTGTGTTTTGTTAACAACGAAAATAAAATGGGTCTAAATATCCTCAAATGGATATTTTGCCTTCACCAATTTTAAAAGCGCTCCTATGAGGGAGAGGTCTGGTTTGATTAAGGGAGTATGGATGGAAGAGGAAAAGGAGTCACAGAGCACAGAGAATTTACTTGTGTTGTGGGATAAGGAACAGGAAGTCCTTGGACACAAGATATCAGAAATAATTGGATGAGTGGAAAGCTTAGAAACGTCTGTATGGGTGGTCTCTGTAGGCACTGCCTTTAGCAGGGTGAGAAGATGGTACTTTCAAAGATGGCCGGGAACCATTCCAATTGTCTTGCCCTACGATGATAAATATAAAAACAAATTATATTTTATAGTATAGACTGAATTTAGAACAAAATTTTAAAAGGGGTACTAGGGTGGAATATTATTTTTTTTTTTTTTTAAATCAACTGGTGCCAGAAAGTTAAACAGATTTGGAAATTACTTCTATTAAAAAAAAATCTATCCTTCCAGTACTTATCAGCTACTGTATGATTCTACTTTTTGAATTTCTTTTCTGTCTGTCCACAGTGCTCTCTGCTGGCACCTATGTCCATGTCAGGAACTGTCTCGAGCAGGATAGGTTTGCTATGGGGATTTGCTCCTGCTCTGAACAGGTGTCAGTAGAGAGCACCATAGACCAAAAAAATTTAAGAAATTAACTTTCTCTGTATGATACATCAGCTGATAAGTGCTGGAAAGATGAAGATTTTTTTTACCACCTTAAGGACAAAGCGTTTCAGCTTTTGCATTTTCTTTTTTTTTTCCTCCTTACGTTTTACAAGTCATAACCCTTTCAATGTTCCACCTAAAAATCCATATGATGGCTTATTGTTTGCACCACCAGTTCTACTTTGTAATGACACCAGTCGGTTTACCCAAAAATCTATGGCGGAAAAAAAAAAAAAAAAAAGCACAAAACCTTATTATGTAACTTTGGATGGCTTTAGTTTCTACAAAGTGCATTTTTCGGTAAAAATTACCCCTTTATTCTGTAGGTCCATACGATTATAATGATACCCTACTAGGTTTGATTTTGTCGTATTTCTGGAAAAACCTACATGCACGAAAATAAATACGTTTAAGGGGTGCAGTTTTCATAATGGGGTCCATTATAGGGTATTTCTCTGAATCAAATTAATAAGTTACAGAATCCCAGAGTTATTAATGCTTAAAGTGACAGTGGTCAGATTTGCAAAAAAACTGCTGCATCCTTAAGGGGGGTTAAGGTATGTTCTCTGAAACAAAGGAGCAGCCTTACCATAACTTTCATAAGATTCTGGACCCTCGCCGTGCCCATAGTCATAATACTCTGTATCTCTAAAAAGACAAATCAGTTATTTAATGCATTATTCCAGGGTACAGAGAAAACATTAGAAAAAACACAGAAGACTGCCACTAAAGCAAGGTTTTCAGAAAGGCTGCGCACCAGATCGACAACTCAATCTAGAGGAGAAACATGAATATCCCAGAGGGAAGGAGGCCTAGCAGATTGCCAGTTAGACGCAATAAGGCTTTTAGCTGCAGTAAGAATATGGAGGAGCAATATGGTAGAAGCTTTCCGCAATTGTTTGGGAGATGCATTAAGAAAACAATGACAATTGTACACAGTTGGGGAGATTTATCAATCTGCCCGAAACCCCAATTGTTTTTTTTCCCCTCACAGCAACCAATCACAGCTCAACTTTCATATCTTATCGAACTCTGGTAAAGTAAAAGTTGAGCTGTGATTGGTTGCTGTGAGGCAGATTAATAAATCTGGGCCAGTGTGTCCGATATGTGGCTGCATAAACCAATTATGCTATAAGCTTACAACCAGCCAATATCTGTCATCAGTCAACATGACAGCTGTTAGTTTATCACTAGTATACAAGGTTAATCAGAATATGATCCAGTAAAAATTGTTTAGCCACTGCTAATAGCAACACCTTTAAGAGAACGTGTCCTTACTTTCATGCTGCCTGAACGAGGAGTCATTGGGGTGGTCCCTGGTGTTTGTTTTTTACCTGCCAGTCTTTATAAATCAATCTCTCCCTTTACACAACTAAGGAAGGATCCATCAAGACTGTTGGGATGGGGAAAAGCCACCAGGAACTAACTACCTCAGCAACTTTCATATCAGGCAGAATACAAGATGACAGGTTCCCTTTAAAAATGGCATATTCATATTCTTAGATAAGTAGGTTCCTAACAACCTTTTAAAGAAAATATAACAAGGCATCAGCCTATAGGAACACAAAGGAAGGATATTGTGGAGAGGTTCATGATAATTATATAGCATAAATTGCATATAGAAAAACCTGTAAATTTAAGAACCCATTTTAACTGGTTTCACTAGAACTTCAACTAAATGCTAAAAAAAAATAAAAAAAAATTATAAGATCTTTGATTAAGTTCTCTAACCATTTAGGGAGAAATCAACTTCCATCACAAAAATGCGTGCACAGTGCGTAGAATTGTAAAATTCCAGAAATTTAAGCCATGGACATTTATGAAAATCAAATTCAAAGTGGCATAGTTTTACAAACCGAAAATAATTTCAACGCTGGATGTTTGCTTCACAAAAAAAAAAAAAAAAAAAAAAAAAAAAAAATATACATACAAATTTACCAGTAAGCCAGGCTGAGAAGACAATCATCGTTGATGGGGGAAAACATGATTAAGAATCTGATAAAAGGCCCATCGACTACTGTAATACCAACAGATTATTTATAAGTGTGAACATAGGTTTATTGATAAAGTCGCCCATATGACTTCCTATAGAAATACATTTTAGTTTAGTGTCATTGACTTAATAAACTTACCCTGGGCTCTGGCTATAATAACTCTCGTAAGCTTCATAGCTTTGCTCTGCATATGCATCATCATAGCCCTGCAAAAATACAAAGTTTTAAAAAGGGTACAACTTTAGAAGGACTTCAGAAACAAAGTTACAGGGTAGACATTCAGCTTGTATCTAACTTTGGAAAGTTCCAGTTTCCAATATGTTTCTCAATGCAGAATCATGCACAGTAAGAAACAGTCACTAAGTGATTGTGGTTTAATCTACTTACATAGTCATCATAGGCTTCAGGTGCAGGTGGTGGAAGAGAGATCCTTTGTATTGAACCAGCACGAGCCCTACCAGAAGGTGCTCCCCTGGATGCAGATGCAGGTGCTACACTTCGGCTAACACTAGCACCGCGTGAAATTGCTCCTCTTCCTGGGGCTCCTCTTGGAACAAGAGGACGTATAGCACCAGCTCTTCCTCTAAAGTGGAAAAACAAACATGATTAAAAAAAATAACTCCAGTACCCTGGATAGGGGATAAGGGTCAGATAGCGATTCTTCTGCACGGCACCCAGCCTCTCCCCAAGAATGGAGTGTTGGCCCCCAAATGAAGCTGCAGCCTACATGTCCCCCTCCATGTATCACTATGGCAGATCCAGAGATGCATTTTTTGAATATAAATCTTGGTGCATTTCAGAAGCTGTTTGTCCAGTATGAGGAGTTACCCCTACTTAAGCCATTTTTTTGCTTGGCCACATGGTGAGGGGAGCAAATCATTTTAGGCTGAATCAATAATATAGACCAC
This sequence comes from Hyla sarda, assembly GCF_029499605.1. Lineage (NCBI taxonomy): Eukaryota > Metazoa > Chordata > Amphibia > Anura > Hylidae > Hyla > Hyla sarda. The sequence goes on along the minus strand of NC_079190.1, from coordinate 249,935,097 downwards.
ACCTCATCCTTGCAAAGGACTGGAGTTGGCATAACTAACGCACCCCCAGAAGTGACCCCATTACTAAGCTTAAGAAAAAAAAAAAAAAAAAAAAAAGTGTGATATTTTGTACATAGATTATGAAATTGAGGGAATTCCCCAAAAATGCAGCCTGAATGACTTTGATCAGGGTGTCGCACACTAATTTGATGATACACCATATCATAGTCTGCTGCGCATGTGTCCCGCAGCAGCATATACTAGCAGGAAGCGTGCCAAACTTTCACTTGGTGACTCAGTCTGGGCCATTGAGACCATAATGCCAAATTATAAAGCTGTTTAATATGATTCTATTACCTCCATGTGCCGCTTTGTCACGTTTTCATGCACGGGACACACACCTGGAAGTTCTGTAGCTCCAATGCTCGCGGTTATGTATAGGACGTAAATGTACGTCCTGGTCCCAGCTCACCAGGACGTACATTTACGTCCGGCGTCGTTAAGGGGTTAAAAAGCTCTGTAGCTTACCTTTATTCTTGCTCACATAGTGAAATTTTCCAGCAAGAGAAAGTGGGAGTTTCCCAGCAGGCATATCACCACTGAATCCTGCTGGGGGACCACTTCTATTCGTCACAGCACTGCAACCATATGAGGGTAGACCTCAGGCTCTGTGCATCTTTCAATGAGGCTCTATGCATGTTTTAGTGAGGCTCTGAGCAGCTGTCAATCAAGCTCAGTGTAGAGAAACACTTGAGTTTTGTCTCCTGCCAGGCGACCAAACTCCCTGTATTAATTGCGGCAGGGAACAGAACAGAGCCACTTAGTGGTCACTTCTATTACATTTTAAACATTTATGTTGATCACTTTAAAAGTAAATGGTAAAGTGTCTGCTAATTTCACAAAGAACACAAGTATTTTTTGACCGGTACTCCAACCTTTCTAATAAGGCTTCACTTCCTTTTTTTTTTATATAAAAATCATGATTTTGTCCAAGCTGAAGCAAAGGCATGGACAGAGCCCAGTAAGTGAGGGTGGGCTAGCACTAATGTTCTGTCTCATAGGTGCATGGAGGGGAAGGGGGGTGGGGGGGACCCAATGCTTTTTCTTAGCACTGTTTGTAAAGTTCTACAAGTGCTTTTCTGTCAGCAGCTGATGAGTGGCGGTGCCTAGTTGAAACTCATACTCCCTTCCACACTGCCCTGCAATGCTAATATACAGGGCTCGGCTTTAAAGGAACTTTGAAGCAAAAAAGTAACTCATCCCCTATCCACAGGAGAGGAAATCTGTGTCTGAACTCGGCAGGTCAGACTACAGAGAAGAGTGCGTGCTGTGAACAGCACGCACACCATTTATTGTTTATAGGAGCGCTGAAGAGCCCAGAGTGCTTTTACTCTGGCATCTCCAGTGATCCCATAGAAATTAATAGAGTATGTGCAATCCCCAGCACACGCTCCTCTAAGAGCCAGGGCCAGTTCAGGAGACAGGGGGCGGGTCCCATAGGTCAGACCCCTGCAATCAGACACTTATTCCCTATCCTGTGGATAGAGGATAAGTTACTTTTCACTGCACAACCCCTTCAAGCCCTGTACATCAGTTAAAGCAGTGTGGGAGGAGGAGTGCTTCTGTAGCTCAGCACTACCAGTAACAAGCTGCAATATGGTCTCATGATATGGAGGTAGGTTTATGGCTAGAGAATAATAAACACAAACCTACTTCAGAACATGTATATATATAAAAAAAAAAAAAAAAAAAAAAGGTATGCAAGAATTTCACACAATACCTTGCTGGTGGAGCTGCAGAAGGCGGTACTCCTCTGCCACGGACAGGTCCTCCTCTTCCTCCACGGGCCACCTCTGTTGGGGCTCCATTCAGATATGACAGCTCAAAAAATTGCTCCTGACAAATATCATCCATCATATCCTGTGAGCAAACGTGAACATATACATGGGGTTTTGACAATTAAAATACGGTACTTTTAAGAAAAAGGACAAATCAGCAAGCACGTCCAAATCCGTTCTCATTTTCATTAACTGTGTAGTCAACACATTGAGATTGACATCTCGGCACGAATAACTTGTTCTGGAAAACATAGTTTTCCCAAGCAGAAGGGATGCGGAAAGGACTGTTCGAGCAATTGTGTCCTATATACTTAAAGCGTACCCATGATAAATGTTCAGAAACCACCTCAAATTACAATCGGATATAACACATTTAGTACTATGCATAAAGGATGTGAATAAAGCACCTCTTAGGTGCCAAATAAGCACAAAAAAATGTATGCTTACACAATTAAATGTATTCAAATGTTTATCAGTATTTCAGGTTCATAGATAAGATTGTGAGGCACTACATCAAATTAATAAGATCAAAGACAAATACAAAGTATTTGGCTACAATATGAAGCCTCTTTTTTTTTTAACATGCCATTGAATACTGTAAACAAAATTCTACGTACCGGTACCAAGAACTTCTTTACTTCCTCCATAGCATGTGCCATTCGGGTATATGCCTCACAAGGTGGCCCAAAAACTTCAATGAAAACATGAAGGTCCATGTTTAAGTGACCATATTTCGGGTCCCCGCCCTTTCGTAGTTCTTCCTCCTAATAAAGCATGAATCAGTTATTTTCTGTTAAAAGATCCTGCTGAAAAATATTTGACCACCAAAATACAATTGTTAATCATTGATCATGATAAGCAGGAAAGATACCTTGGCCTTATCCCGCATCGATCCTTTTCCCAACACAGATATTTTTGCTCCAGTTTCTTCCTGCAGTCTTTTGATGGTATTTCCTTGAGGGCCCAAAATCTTGCCAACAAAGTTAAACTAGGAAAAGAAATACAAGTCAATATAAATAAGTTGTGAATGGAATTGAAACAAGAAAAATCTAGTAAGGCAGCTGCTTCAGTAAAAACAGATTAAGTAATGTGTAGTTCCTGTAGGAAATAAAGGTGACAGAGGAAAGAACAAAACATAAGCGAGGGCTAGACATCAAATCAGCAATGTTCATCATTGTATCCCCTGCAGCAAGAATATACGGCACAGTATACAGTTTAAATTGGGACCCCATGTACTACAGATTTAACTTAGTGGCATCTGTCAGGAAGAGTACCAGACATAACTTGTGTAAAAGCAACCTTGGTTCTCTTTTCATGCCCATACTGCAGGTACGGCGTGGTGGACCATATCATTGTAATATCCAGTTTATTTGGGTACATGACAAGATGTGTCCTGAGGGCACAACTACTTAGAGTGTCATTACATGACTTAAAGTGTCATTTCAATAACTGCATCTCTAGGATATGCAACAGCATGTTTATGGGTTACTGGTGAATACAATGAAGGCATCAGATTCAGGTTTCCATCTCTCACCTGACAGGAGCCTCAGCCCTTTGATCGTGATCAAGTGCATACCAACTACTAGAGGAGTCACTATTAAGTTTTTGCTGTATGTGAATACATGAGCAAAAGGTACGGTAATAGTTTTTATTAGGTTTTAAAATTGAGGTCAGCGTTTCCTTCACTCTGTACAAAGCACAGCGCTATAAGTTAAAGGGGTACTCCATTGGAATTTTTTCTTTTGATCAACTGGTTCCAGAAAGTTAAAAACAGAATTGTAAATTACTTCTGCTAAAATCTTAATCCTTCCAGTACTTATTAGCTGCTTAATACTACAGTGGAAATTTTCTTTTTGGAACACAGAGCAGTCTGCTGAATCACGAGCACAGTGCTCTCTGCTGACATCTCTGTCCATTTTTAGGAACTGCCAGTGTAAAAGGAAATCCCCATAGCAAACATACGCTGTTCTGGATAGTTCTTCAAATGCACAGAGATGTCAGCAGAGAGCACTGTGGTCATGATGGCAGAGAGCTCTGTGTTCCAAAAAGTAAAGAATTTCCTCTGTAGTATTCAGCATCTAAGTAGTACTGGAAGGATTAAGATTTTTTTTAATAGAAGTAATTTACAAATCTGTTTCTTTCTGGCACCAGTTGATGAAAAAAAAAAAAAAAAAAAAACCTTTAAGCCCTTAAAAAGTTTACTTTTAAGTTTTCGTTTTTCCTCCTCACCTTCAAAAAAATCATAACGCTTTTATATTTTCATCCACAGACTAGTATGAGGGCTTATTTTTTGCACAACCATTTGTCCGTTGTAATGCCATCCCTCACATTACCATAATGTATGGCGCAACCAAAATACATACTATTTGTGTGGGGAAATTAAAAAGAAAAACTGCAATTTTGAAAGGTTTCGTTTTCACGCCGTACAATTTACGGTAAAAGTGACATGTTCTTTATTCTTCGGGTCAATACGATTAAAATTATACCCATGATAACATACTTTATTACTTTTGTGCTAAAAAAAAAAAAAAAAAAAAAAAAAGAAAATCGCAAACTGTTTAACCAAATTTGTAAGTTTAATATCCCCCTATTTTGAAGACCTATAACTTTTTCATTTTTCCGTATAAGTGGCGGTATGAGGGCTCCTTTTTTGCGCCGTGATCTGTACTTTTTATTGATTTCATATTAGCGTATATAAAACTTTTAATACTTTAATTTTTTGGGGAATAAAATGTTATAAAAAAGCAGCTATTTTGGACTTTTTTTTACTTTCACACCGTTCACTGTACGGTATAATTAACATTTTATTTTAATAGTTTGATATTTACTCACGTGGCGATACCAAAATACGGATTTTTTTTTTTTTTTTTTTACACTTTTTGGGGATGAAATAGGGAAAATGGGACAATTTACGTTTATTGGGGAGGGGGTTTTCCACAATTTTTTAAAATTTTTTTTTTACACTTTAATAGTCTCCATAGGGGACTATTTATAGAATCATTTGATTGCTAATACTGTTCAGTGCTATGCATAGGACATAGCACTGAACAGTATTATCGGTCATCTTCTGCTCTGCTCGATTGCAGACCAGAGCAGAAGATCCGTGGAAGGCAGCGGAGGCAGGTGAAGGGACCTCCGTCTGCCATGCTGGATGATTAGATCGCCGCTGCAGCGCTGGAGCGAACCAATCATCCATTTTAGTGACCGCGATACTGCACATGCCGTGATCTGTATTGATCACGGCATCTGAGGGGTTAATGGCGGACATTGGCGGGATCGCGGAAGTCCGCCATTACTGGCAGGTCCCTGGCTGTTATTAGCAGCCGGGACCTGCCGCGCATCGGAGCGACGCTCGCGGTTATGCATAGGACGTAAATGTACGTCCTAGTGCGTTAAGTACCTGCTCACCAGGACGTACACTTACGTCCTGCGTCCTTAAGGGGTTAAGCATCAGCCGTGCCCAAGCTATGATGTTAAGTAATACCAGATGCAGCTACTACTGTGCCTGATAAAGGGGACCCAGAGCTGACCAGTGAGGATGCAAGGAATACATTTTTAGAGAGACAAACTTTTTGACAACATGTAATGCTAGTAACATAGCAAAGTCTAAATAACAGTGCCACTCACCTTGGGGTAGAGTTTGACTGGAATCAAAATTCGCTCCTTCAGCTTCATGTTCTTGTGAGAAAACAAGTCTAAATAGGTGTCCTCTTCATCCTTTTTGGGGTCACCTCCCTTCTTTAGTCTTTCAATTTCTGAAAGGAAAAAATATAAATCCATTAGCTTGAGAACTACTGGAAAAGCAAAAATTGCAGATATGGCTTCATCTAAAAAAGTTGTAAGGCACCAAACCATTTAAACTTCACCTGACAGCAGGAAAACCGCGATGCAAATAAGCACATTGCTAAATAGTGCTTCTTTCCAGGATTCTGGGCACACTATCAATATTTGCTTATTAAGAAAAAAGCTTATATATTTCAGATAGAGTTGACTATAAGCAGGTAACCACACCAGGTAATCCACCCCACTAGCCCAACAGGGAGCATACACTTGTCCCTTTAGACACTGCTGTCAGCGGCAATCTAAAGGGTTAATAGCCAGTCGCGGCTATCGCCGCATGCTGGCTATTAGCGGCAGCCCCCGGCTACTGAAAAAAGCCGGGGGCTGCAGAGTATGGAGCAGGCAGGAGTCCGGAGCCCGCTCCATACAGACTGCTGAGCACTGCATGCTGGCTATTAGCGGCGGTGTGAGGTGGAAAGTTGCGCCCTGTGCAGACTTGCGTCCGCTCCTCCCCTCAGCTCTCCGAAGCTAGAGCTGTGTAGAGCTAAGGCAGAGGACACAGGTCTGCATTAGGGATCGGCCGATAATCACAATTTTGGGCATTATCGGCAATTACCTTACCTTGGGTTTGGTGCGGGTGAACAGGCTTACAGTTTTCCTTTAAAGGGGTACTCCACTGGCCAGCCTTCAAAAAATTTAGTTGAGGGGGTGTGGCCGCTCCGGCAGCTCAAGTCTATGGGAAGGGGCGTGACAGCTGCCACGCTGTTCCCATAGAGGTTCATTGAGGGGGCGTGGCCAACCCCAGCAGGGTGCATACAGCATTTGGAACTAAATGTTCTGAACACTGTCCAGTGGAGTACCCCTTTAATTGTTTTTAGGCATAATCTGACATGTGCTAAGGTCACTGTACAGAGATGGGAAAGATGAGACCATAATCTACTGCGAATGTTGCATCCTGGGTTGTCTATAAAATAGTGTCACCCCACACTAAGCCTGTAAATACAAAAAATTAACTTCCGACAAAAACTACTTAAACTGTAGGCAATTTTCTAATGACCGTTTACAAGAATAATGTGCCACTTAATTTTGCAGCTGTATTAGCAAGATACACCCACGGTCCGTGTCTCCCAATGGAGCCGATAGAGAAATAACCCTCTATACAGAACAATGCCACCTAAAGAATTCTGTAGCAGACAAAACCAATGCGGTCATAGTAAGCTATAAACTGAAGAGGCCAATACCAACATGTTTCATTCTATAACTATTGTTAAACAACTCTACATTTACACATAAACAACATCAAGCAAAGCTATTCAGGTATAAAATCAACTGCTGCCCAGCAACAGAGCACCTTTATCACATTCAAAAGGAATTTCCCAAAGGTTTACAGTTGAAGCCTACCATAAATGCAGACAAACAACAGGGCATAAGCAGCTATTACACACCCTACAGCAAAAACTATCGGTATAGGCAAATCTTGCCCTAACAAGTCCCCCCCTTCTAAAAAAAAAAAAAAATGTGCGTATATCCACACACACATGAATATATCACCGTCTGAACTTACTCTGGAGTGCTGACCCCATTGGCTTTATGCATGCGGTCTGTCCAAATAATGATCCATTGGTGTTGGGTCTCCCCTATATAATAAATCATTTATCGTGAGGCTAGACCAGGGGTCAGCAACTCATGGCACACGGGGTGCTTTTAAGTGGCACTAGCTCTGCTAATGGGGATCCAGGACTTGTCCCGGATCCCCAAGAAAGTGAGCGCCACTTTAAGCTGTGCGCACACAGTTAAAGCTTCCTCTCTGTGTGAGCTGCAGGACCTGCAGCTTCACTGAGGAGACCTGTGACCTCTGCCAGCACGCAGCGCCAATGACGTCACTCATCGGTGCCTGCACTGTAGTGGGAGAAGAACGCAGCCAGCTTCCGCTGCCCAGGAGTTCCCTGCCTGCGATATAGGGTGCACGTGATGACGGGGGGGTGGGGGTTGGTTTGGATGTGAAGGAGCACTGGCTACTTCCCTACCTGGCTACCTACCTTATTAATTTCCTGGCTGCATACCCCCCTACTTTGCCACCTGGCTACCTAGCTACATAGCAACCCAATTACCTAACTACCTATTTGCTACCTAGCTACATACATATCTACTAGGGATCGACCGATTATCGGTTTGGACGATATTATTGGCCAATAATCACGATTTTGGGCATTATCGGTAATTACCTTGCAGATAATGCCCCGGCCCCATTGCCTCCCCCATCCCCGGTTTTATAATTACCTGTTCCCCGGGGTCCACGCTACTTCTGGCTCCAGCTGCGTCCTGCGTTACGCTGTGCACAATGACGAGTGACGTGACATCACCGTCAGTGCGCACAGTGACAGCTCATGAGGACGCCACCGGAGCCAGATGTAGAGTGGACCCCGGGAACAGGTAATTATAAAACCGGGGATGGGGGAGGCAATGGGGCCGGGGCAGTGCGGTGGTGCGACGTGGTGTGGTGGGGGGCGCGGAGCGGCGGTGATAGGACTCAGGAGGACCCCCGGACAGGCGGGGGGAAAGAGGCGGGTGGCGGCGGCGGTCTATAGCACCGCAAAAGCCGCTGCAGTTAATTGCTTTAAATCAATGATCTGCAGCGGTGTCACGGGGGGAGAAATAGCCGATAACTTATACCGGAATATCGGTATAAGTTATCGGCTATCGGCCCTAACCTCCACAAATTATTGGTATCAGCCCTAGAAAAACGATATCGGTCGATCCCTAATATCTACCCATTTTTTTACCTATGAACTTATCTCCATACCTACTTGCATAGCTACCTACCTACTTATATCCAAGGAAAATCATAGCTCACCAAAGCAATGTTGCTGCAAACCCTCCATACCCATTGTTTGTAGGCATATTGATTAACCCATTATTGCAGTGCTGTCTAGGCCAAGTAAAAACTGACACCATTTTTTACCTACCCAATCAAATGTTGCACTAAAATAGTATGAAGATAAGTCACAAGCAAACCTGCATTTAAAGGATTACACATCTCTATAAAATACAATTTAGGTGTATGACAATGTGCATGTTGTTCAAGTTCCAATAAATCTACAGCATACACTGTTAAATTGTGACCAGCCATGAAAGCAGACCACACACGCTGCCAGATCTCAGACAAAGAACAGCTGCTCTAAGAGGGAGGGGAAATATCACGGAGGCTACCGCCACACAGAACAAGGTGGTGTGCAGCATTCACACAATAGAACGGAGCTTATAACCGCTAACACACCAAAACCACTCCTGGAGATGCAGACGTCTAAAGTGTACATCAGGAACATGAACAAAGCATGCAAAAGGAGAGGCTAATATGCTCCTGATCCTATTAGGATAGTTACCATTAGACAGCCGTTCCTTCCATTACAGATCTGTTGTATTCAGCACAGGTTCTATCAATTACTAAGATGTCTGCTTGCATGGCTGTTCATAACGGAAAATAATCCACGTATTTATTTAACTATGAAGACTTCAAGGGGAAAATAACACATGACTACGAGAAGTGTGGCACAAGCAAAGTCAAAATGAAATTACTTGCCCAAGAAATTGAGAGATCCCTGGCAAACAATGCAGCTGTAGCTATAGGTGAACCCCCATACAGGAACGCTACAACGTAGACAGATTTCTCACACAAATGGGACAAAAGCCGTATGGCACACACATTACAAGTTGAATTTATCAATGTGTGGGTGACATTTTCTACACGGTTTGAAGTTGTGGGTCTTTTGTATACTTGAGCCAAATTTATCAAAAAAGGAAAGCACTGTATTTGCTGCAGCTAAAGGCTGTCAGGAATTCTGGGAGTTTGTTTTGTAACATCTGGAGAGCCACCAGTTTGAGACCCCTGGTCTCCAAGACAGCTAATATTTCCACTTAATGGGTGGACATGTATCAAAGATTTTACCCCTGTTTTGTGTGTATTTATTGCGCAAAATTTTGCGCAAGCCCTTTTTTTTGCGCATTTTTTTTGCTAGAGCATGTCCTCCAGATGTGGCCGAATCAGGGTACCTTGTAGTGACATCTATAGTACACATGGATTTATTAACTGCGTACTTTTCCTTTACACCAAAAATTTTGCCGCAAAAGCTGTTTTTTTTGCGCAAATATAAGCCATCTTGGACTTAACGTAGCAAGATGCTCCAAATCATCGATTCTATTTTCCAAAGAGTGGATTGAGGAGATTACTATATTTAGCCGCAATTTATGAAGCTCATCGCGCTTGATTGATAAATTTAGCGCTTCTGCGCATAATTTAGAATTCGGAAAAAGGGGTAAACTGCTTCTACCATACACAAATAATGATACATGTCCCCCAATGATCTTATATACAGTAGTAAAAATATTAAAGCAACAAACATTTGTGTTCTGTGCGATTATGTTTTGTCCACTTCGGCATGCAAACAAATTAAAAATAAAATCTATCTACATTGAAGTGCCTTTAACCCCTTAATGACCAACACAAGTAAACCTGCAAGCCCCTGAAAGACCAGGCCTGTTTTTTTATATCGGGGATGTCTGACTTTAGAGAATAACTCTGGTAACATTGTGCCAATCACAATAATTCTGACAGTCTGTCGCAAGTTGTCCTTCATGTACATAGTAAAAAGCATAGTAAGGAGGCTGGTGGTCTATCCCTAATCCCTGGTTATACTTTTTGGCGTCACAGGTACAACAGTTGAAGGGGGTGGGCTCGGTACGACACTATGGGACATACTGGCGAGTTGGTTTCGGGGAGACTAGGCAAGGTGACTCCTATTTACCTAATGGAGATGGCCGCACAGACTCGGCCACCTGATACCCCCCACTTTTACTCTTATCAGAAAGGTGTGGACAAAATTTAAGGCTTTGTTGAGATACCCTGTGTTTTTGTTACTTTCTCCCCTTTATGGTTTAATCCTAACTTACCTGAGGTGGGTTTGTTATCTGTTAGTACTCCTTGGATTGCTCGGGGTGTGCTGTATCTATCAGTTGTATGATGGGCCGGTGTTAAAGTCCTTTGCTCAATTACAGGAGGAATTTATTTTACCTCATTCTTATTTCTACCGCTATCTACAGCTGCGGCATGCCCTTGAAACGCAGTCTAGGGCAGGGGGCTTTCATATTGGCTCATCGGCGGCTGTTAAACATTTGTTTCCTGAATCTTCTACCAAGGGTGTGATTTCTGTATTGTATAGGGAACTCCTACCATGAGGCCTATCAGCTGACAGTTAAAGCAAAGTGGAAGACTGAGGTGGATCCCATATCAGATGAGCAATGGACACAAATTGTATCTATGACCCCACGGCTGGCTGTTTGAGGCCCATAGGGTGTCCCAATTTTTTCTCTTGCATAGAGTGTATCGTACTCCTGCATTCCTTCATAAAATTGGACTACAGCCGGATTCCTGTTGTCCTCATTGTTCCATGCCAGATGCTTATCTGATCCATATGTTTTGGGACTGTGCACATCTCACTCTATTTTGGAGGGAGGTGGGGCAGTTGATTAGTAAGGTGTATGGTTGCCCATTTACTTTATTCTAACGTGTCTTCTGGGCCTACAGGACAGGTTGGACGAGGATAGTGGCATATGTCGGCATTAATAGGATCCTTCATCAAGCCCGCAAACTGATAGCTCAGTATTGGTTACGACCCTTGCCGCCCACTATAGTAGAACTGATTGCTAAGCTGAACCACCTTATTAGATTGGAGAAGGGAGTGTATACAAAAAGGAAAGCATTACATAAATTTGAATCTATCTGGGGACCCTGGCTGGATACCCCCGGGGTACCGTCTACATACTTATGCAGGGCTTCTATGGAAGTGCTTCTGGGGGGTGATGGGGGCCTTGGCCGTTCATGTCTGTATCTTATTGGTCAGTTCTTCCCGCTTTTTGTTAATGCAGCATATGTGCCGGTCTGTCTGCGTCCTCTGAATCTGCCTCCTCCTTTGACCGCTTTTTTCATGTCTTCGTGCCTGTGTACCTGTTGTACACCATGAGTTTTATTTTTCCTATATGATGTGTGTTATCCTTTCTCTGGCCCACTGTGTGCCTTTTCGTTATGGCTTCTGAAGAGAGGACCCTGGGATTGGGGGTGGGGGGGGGTTTAGGGGAATGTAGGACTGTTTTGTATCTCTTATGAAAAATTGTTCAATAAAAATGTTCTGATTTAAAAAAAAACATAGTAAAAAGCAAGCCGATATCATTGGTAGTTTTTTTTACAATGCAAAAAATCATGAAAGTGTTAAAATAGCAAACTATTTTTTAAAATCGGTTACAAATATTTATACTTTCTGACCAAATAGTTTATGAAACATACTTTCAGATGTCTACTTTATTTTGAAAGCATTTCTTTTTTTTTTTTTTTTTTTTTATATTAACATTGTAAAAGAATTAGAAGCCTAACAATTTAACTTGAAATTTTGAAAAGTACTTTTTTTATGTGTTATGCAAGGTTTGCAGAAATTTTAAGTTGGCAGAACAAACGAACCCCCCCCCCCCTCAAATGACCCCCTTTCTAAAATTAGACCCCGCAAGGGGGTACAGTGAGTATTTTAACACCATCACTTTTTGGTAGGAATTACTACAAATTCAGTGTTTAAAATTCTAAATATGTTTGTACACTGTAGGGCTGGGTGATATGGCCAAAAGTGTGTATCATGGTATTTTTGTAACTTTTGGCAGTTCCACATATAAAACGTTATTTCCTCCTCCTCCCACCCCAAATTAATTATTAGCCCAGTGCTGCCCCCACTGGGGTAAATATTCACATGTCACCTACAAGCACTGCCCTCTTCCCCCTGTTTGTTGCGGCCGCCGGCACTGACACTTAAACTGTGCAGTATCCCTATGCCCGGGCTGCAAAAAGTAAACAAAAAAACTAACGCATGTTCCCAAGTCGGCCTTACGCTTGGGACGGGAATGTCGGACAGCCGTCAGCCTATCACTGGCCGCAGTGATGTTCTGCCATCGGCTGGCGATAGGCTGAGCCCAGTGTTATGTTAAGAGCTCTGTCCGGCTCCTTACATGACAGCGCGCTCAACCTATCACCGGCCGAGGCGGAACATCGCTGCGGCCGGTGATAGGCTGACGGCTGTCCGATGTTCCCATCCAAGAAGCAGGTGAGGCCGGTACCGGACCAACAGGAGGTGAGTTAAAGTTTATTTTTTGCAGCCCGGGCATAGGGATACCACACAGTATAGTAGAGTGTCAGCGCCGGCGGCCGCAACATCAGGAGGAAGAGGGCAGCGCTTGCAGGGGACATGTGAGTTTTTACCCCGATGGGGACAGGCGCTGGGCTGATAATTGGCTTTTTATCCTTACAAATTATTTGTGGGACATCATTGTGGTAAGTCGCTTTTGAAATTGAGGAAATGCGCCTCATTTTATCACGCTGTTCGTCCTGGGCTGGGCAGTACCCCTACTAAGGCCATAAGTTTTCTTCGGTCCCGGCAGTGCGGCAGGCCCCCGCACGCCAGGGAACACACAATGCAACCCGCAATCGTGCTGCAAGAAAGACAGAGGGAGCTCCCTCCCTTTATCAAAACACTTACAGCCCACGGTAACTTCCAACCACGGCTGTGTTAAAGGATTGAAGTTTACTTCGGTCCCAGCAGTGCAGAAGACTCCTGGTTGTGTGTTACTGCCAAGTCCATGCCACAATCTCGTGGGTGCACTGGGCAGCAACCACGAGAGCCATGGACTTGTATATTCGTCCTAATGGCAGAACATGCATCCTGCCTGGACGTGTAAACACGTCCATGGTTCTTAACGTGTTAATTCTCCTTCAACCTCAGCATTTCAGAATACAAAATACAAATTGTCGAATACATTCACATCAGGTATTTTTGGCCTGCAACCTCATCTTCAGTAAAGGTACACTATGCATTTATAACTGCAACAGCTAGCCAACAACTCTTAGCAAATAGAGCTGACAGAGTCCCTTCAAATGGGTGCTAAATAGGCGAAAATATACCAAAGCCTTCACGCTGTGTTATTCAGGAGTAGCAAAACAGGTTGCTTCCAGTATTACAACTTTGCTTCATTAAAGGGGTACTCCCGTGGAAAAAAAAAATTTTTAAATCAACTGGTGCCAGAAAGTTAACAGATTTGTAAATCACTTCTATTAAAAAAAAATAAAAAATCTTAATTCTTCAAATACATTTTATAGGCTGTATATTACAGAGGAAATTCTTTTCTTTTTGGATTTCTCTTATGTCATGACCACCGTGCTCTCTGCTGTCCACAGCAGCACATGTTTGCTATGGGGATTTTCTCCTGCTCTGGACAGTACCAAAAATGGACAGCAGAGAGCACTGTGGTCATGACAGAAATCCAAAAAGAAAAGCATTTCTTCTGTAGTATATATAGCCCCTAAAAAGTACTGGAAGGAACACTTTTTTTTTTTAAATAAAAGTAATTTAGAAAACCTGTTTAACTTTCTGGCACCAGTTGATTAAAAAAAAAAAAAAGTTTTTCATGGGATTACCTCTTTAATTTCAGTTTAAGGCTGGGTTCCCATTAAGTTTTCCCCCATACGAGAGCGCATAAGGCAGGGGAAAGCTAAAAACTTGCGCTCCCGTATGCCTTTCTATGCGCTCCCATATGTAATTAATTTCAATGAGCCGACCACAGTGAAACGTTCAGTCGGCTCATTTTTTTCCCCATATGTGCTTTCACAACCGGACATAAAACAGTGGTCGACCACGGTTTTAGGTGCAGGGAAAAAGCACATACGGTGCAAAAAATTAGCCGACTGGACTCAACGTTTCAATGCGGTCGGCTCATTGAAATTAATTACATACGGGAGCGCATAGAAAGGCATACGGGAGCGCAAGTTTTTGGGCCAAAACGTAATGGGAACCCAGCCTAACTGAGCTGCAATAACACACAACCTGAGAACAGATGTGGCGCGGTTTTTTTTTTTCAGAAGAAATCTAATCCTGGATAACCCCTTAAAGGGGTTCTCCGGTGCTTAGACATCTTATCCCCTATCCAAAGGATAGGGGATAAGATGCCTGATCGTGGGAGTCGCGCCGCTGGGGACCCTGTGATCTTGCACGTGGCACCCCGTTTGTAATCAGTCCCCAGGGCGTGTTCGCTCCGGGACTGATTACCGGCGACCACAGGGCGGGCGGCGTGTGACATCACTCCCCCGCCCCCGTGTGATGTCATGTTCCGCCCATCAATGCAAGCCTACGGGCGGGGGCGTGACTGCTATCATGCCCCTCCCAAAGGCTTGCATTGAGGGGTGGAGCGTGACGTTACACGCCGCCCGCCCTGTGGTTGCCGGCAATCAGTCCCCGAGCGAACACGGTGCGAACGGGGTGCCGCGTGCAAGATCATGGGGGTACCCTGCGGCGGGACTCCAGAGATCAGGCATCTTATCCCCTATTCTTTGGATAGGGGATAAGATGTCTAAGCACCGGAGTACCCCTTTAAGGGTCTATTCACATGTTCAATATTCTGCGCAAATTTGATGCGCTGGATTTTCTGCTGCATATTTTAATGTAAACTGAATGAGAATAGCTTGAAATCCTGCGCATCAAATCTGCGCAGAATACTGTACGTGTGAATAGATCCTTAACGACCACGGACGTAAATGTACGTCCTGGTTTGGCGGGACTTCCCGCACCAGGACGTACATTTACATCCTGTGTTTGCCCACAAGCATCAGAAGGGTGATCGCGTCATATACGGCAGGTTCCGGCTGCTAGCAGCAGCCGGGGACCCGCCCGTAATGACCGACATCTGCGATCGCGCGGATGTCCTCCATTAACCCCCTCAGATGCCGTGATCAATACAGATCACGGCATCTGCTGCATTTTGATTGGATGATCGGATCACCCACGCGCTGATTCGATTATCCAGTATGACAGCTGGAGGTCAACTTACCTAGCTCCGGCCATCTCCCGGGGTCTTCTGCTCTGGTCTGCGATAACACTGAGCAGTGCTGTGTCCTATACATAGCACTGCTCAGTATTAGCAATCAAAGGATTGCTATAGATAGTCCCCTATGGGAGCATAAAAAGTGTAAAAAAAAAAAAAAGGTTGAAAAATGTAAAAATAAGTGAAAAAAAGTGAAAAATCCCCTCCCCCAATAAAAATTGTCCTTTTTTCCCATTTGATCTAAAAGTTTTATACATGCAAATGTGGTATAAAAAAAAAAAAAAATAAATAAAGTACAGATGACGGCGCAAAAAATGAGCCCTTATACCGCCCTATATTGTTTTTTTTTTTTTGGGGGGGGGGTTCGCCGTACATTTTATGGTAAAATGAGAGGTTTCATTACAAAGTATAATTGGTCACACAAAAAACAAGCCCTTATATGGGTCTTTAGATGGAAATATAAAAGTTATGGATTTTAGAAGGAGAGGAGGAAAAACGAAAACGCAAATATAAAATTGGCCTGGTCCAACATCAGAATGTTCGCACGGAAATATGTTCAGAGTCCGCAGAAAGAACTAACAAGTCCATTCTTTCTATGGACAGTGGAATCTGAGTTTCCGCACCATATAGGGGAGGGGGTTCGGGGAACCTTGATATTAAAGGAGAACTCCAGACCATAAAAATTGTCCCCCATAGTGCCAGCAGTAAAAAAATAAAGATGTACATACCTTCCTCCGTTCCCCCGGGGCCTCTGGTAACCGGCTCCGGTCTCCGCCGCAATCCACTTCCTGGTTGCCGGTGGTCGGATGAATCAGCCAATCACCAGCCGCAGCACAGTCCGACTCGGCCAGCGATAGGCTGAGCGGCAGTGTGACGTTTTCGGCCCCGGCCGCAGGTGCCGGTGTAGTGAAGAATTTTGTGTCCTGAAGCGTTTTCACACTGCCGCTCAGCCTATCGCCGGCGAGTCGGACTGCGTTGCGGTTGGTGATTGGCTGATTCAGCCGACCACCTGCAACAAGGAAGTGGATTGCGGCGGAGACCGTAGCCGGTTACCGGAGGCCCCGGGGAGCGGAGGAAGGTATGTACATCTTTATTTTTTTTACTGCTGGCAGTATGGGGGACAATTTTTATGGTCTGGAGTTCTCCTTTAACATTAGATAATTTCCTTCTAACAATTCTATTTAAATGGGGAAAGCTGAAAACCTTGAGGAGCAGGGATAGCAGAGAAAAAAGGATTGGGCATACAAGGACAACGGAAATTTACACCATGGTGCCCTGGTACTTTATGCACCATTACATTCATTTATGTAATGAACAGGAGGAGACTTATCAAAACCTGTCCAGAGGAAAAGTTGCTGAGTTGCCCATAGCAACCAGATTGCTTTCATTTTTCAGAGGCCTTCTCAGAAATGAAAGTAGTGATCTGATTGGTTGCTATGGGAAACTCAGCAACTTTTCCTCTGGACAGGTTTTGGTAAATCTCCCCTTAGAGCGCAGGAGATGCGCACGCTTCATACATGGCATATACAGTAGATTGCTATTACTGTATTTCTATCAATATGGCAAAGAGCACTAATAAAAAGTCCCTTATGGGGCCTTGAATTGTAATAAAAGCAAAATACAATGTTTATGTGAATAAGGTTCTCCCTCCTAAAACTTTCAATACCTTTTCCCATTTTACAAACAAATGTCCAAGCTATTAGTATATGTATTAAGGCAATTTTAAGCATAATTAATTATTCTGATAAAACACATTGGTTTTGTCTGTACTGGACAAGCATGTAAATATGGGTATAGCTCTAGTCGTATGACCCACAGAATAGCCTTACTATTACCCAGATATTTGGCCGCCCAAATGTAATCTTTTTCTCGTTCTGATAAACTTAATTAGGACGGTCCTAAACAGACATCCGTTTGTATCGCCGTTCCGTTCATCTCGAGCAGTCTCCTATCACAACGGCAATCCCACCGGGCAGTTTCCCTGCCACGTGACCTCAGCCACATAAAGCCCCTCACATCATTGGGGGAGGGGCGCAGCATCCAGGAGCTCGCACTCGTTACACTACCGAATAAGAGGCCTCTGCACACCGATACTACGCATCCCACCGATAGTCATACCACTTGTAAAAGAAGGCGGGCGGATGTTTGTTACATAAACCGCTCATTAGGGCTGCTCGCTCTGCGCCCGTGCGGCAGGAAAATACCGATCATAGGAGACGGCCGCCATACATTATCTCCTGGAATAAGATTATATTGTGAGAAAACACTGCGGAGAGCACACCACCCCTCGGCCCTCCCATACTTTTCCCGCTCTATCTCCAGCCATTGCACACGCACGACACAATGAACCCCGCCATATCCCCGAGGTTTACTAACCGCTCGCTAGCAGGCTCATAGCGTGTGTGAAAGACGGGTCCAGGCTGTCCTTCTCGGCCATCAGCTCGGGCAGATACTTGGTTTCGGACTCCATGTTTTCTAGTGACTGACCACACACCCAACCGTACAGAAGCTAAATTCGGAGTGCAGGCGAGCGCTCCCTTTCCAACAGATAAAAGAAACGAAGGTGACCCGCCCAGCGGAAGTGACGTCAGGGAACACCTAGGAGCGGGGAGGAGGCATACGTTACAATTCACAGAGACGGAGCTGATAGAGCTGTGTGTCTCCAGCATAGGCGCCATTTTAAGTGGGCTTTCCCTGCATGGTATTGTGCTTCTTGTACGAATTTGGTCTCCACGCAATGCGTGCGGTAATGAAGACATTTTAACATAACACATCCCAAACACACTTACCCCCTATCGTTAAAAAGAAAATAAGCTACTTCCGGTCGTGGCCATTGTCGCCGCTGGAGATGGTGTACCACGTGTTACGGCATTGTGTGAAGGGAAGACGTGAGAGGTGCTGCTGTGTTGTAAAGGCCTCAACAAGAAATCTGTTTTATGACACTTTATTAATGAAAAAGAGCGTGTCTTCTCAGGAAAAGTAGACTGTAGATTATATAGCCCTTATGTTGGGGTTTCTAGTAAAGAAAAAAAAATGCTACATACAGTCAAGGGCCAGAATGAAAAATGATTAAAACGTAGCCACTCCGCAGTACACCACTGCTAAAGGTGCCCTGGTTAGGTACTGTATACATCGTATTGCCACCAAATCCAGTATGCTGAGACTAATAATATCAGTACTAAAAACAAAAATGGTCAGCACCTCCAGACAAACTAAAATACTTAGGCCAAGTTCACACTTGAAAAGCTTCGGACAGAAAACTTCTATCCAGAGATTCCAAGCTTGTCCAGCGCCAACTGACTCAGCGACACTAGGATGGCGCATACATTGTTTCCCCATAGACGGCAATGTCTGTACAGCAGAAATCTGACAGAACATTTTACAAGTTCAATGTCCTGGCAGAATTTTTCAAGTGGCTTTCCCAGGGGATAGTCCGCCTCGGTAAACTTTGTAGTGTGCACTGTGCAGTGCCAGCAATGGGTCCCTGCAGCACCGTAAATTTCCGAGCAGAATTTTTTTAAATTCTGTATTGATCCCGGCCTTAGTATTGTGTGTGACCAATAAGGCACAAGGAACAAATAATACTGTCACACCATGACTACTATTTCCACTGGATGTTACTGAATTACATCTTCTATTCAAAGACCAATATTCCCCCATACAATGACCATAGAGAGGTAGATACCAGCTGGTCACAAGCATCCTGCATACCATATACAGTGGTCCCTCAAGTTACAATATTAATCGGTTCCAGGACGACCATTGTATGTTGAAACCATTGTATGTTGAGACCATAACTCTATGAAAACCTGGTAATTGGTTCTTAAGCCACCAAAATGTCATCTAAAATTAGGAAAAAGTGAGTATTAAAGAAAAATAAGCTGATAACTAATAAACTAAAGCAAATCCTGACATATAAAAGCAAGAAAGATCTGCTGGGAGCTGTAAATCACTGTCTATGTAGAGGACAGGAGCTTCTTCAGGGTCCTCTACAGTACACACAGTGGGGGAGATTTATCAAAACCTGTGCAAAGGAAAAGTTGCTGAGTTGCCCATAGCAACCAATCAGATCATTTCTTTCATTTTTCATCTGATTGGTTGCTACGGGCAACTCAGCAACTTTTCCTCTGGACAGGTTTTGATTAATCTCCCACAGTTTCTGAGAAAAGTAATGGAGCCACCCTCAATTGATGTCCAAAGGAACAGCTAACCATGGCACAGGTAAAGAGTAGTACAGAACATGTAATACCTCCCTGTACTGTAGGGGGCGTTACCAGACAGCCAGTCAGTGCATACGCTTCAGTAATACAGGTGTTTTACCAGTATAATGCCCATTCTGATTGGTCAGTTCTTCCAGCCATTGAAACGTTTTACAGATCTGGCCTGCCCGTAGGATTGTATGTAGAGTCTCGTTTCAAGTTACAATGGTCCAGAAAAGACTATTGTATGTTGAAACTATTGTATGTTGAGGCCATTGTAATTGAGGGATCACTGTAAGTGATTATATATCCAGTGACTCACAGTGATGTCTTCTCTGGTTGGAGTCATTCACATTTCTTTTCCTCCTTCATCTGGGCCGAACCATCATGAAGACTGATTGAGGAAATAGAAGCTCATACCTGTCTGACAGAGAGTCCTCTGCTGATGGTGAGGGGTTAGATCAGACTCTCTGGTAAGAGGAAAGGAAATATGAATAACAATATCAGGTGTATGTATACTAATACAGAAGCCTCAATAATAAAATTGAGAAACTAGAAGCATTAGGCCAGATTCACACTACAGATTTTCTGACCGGAAATGTGCTTTTAAAGTTCTGCTCTGAATTTTCAGTGCTGCAAGGTCCCACAGTGCAGCAGCACACCATTGCTGAAATATTATTTAGGCGGAATCTTCTCCACAGACATTGCTATCTATGGTGATGGCAATATCCGCACGGTCCTGAATCAGTCAACGCTGGCCGCACTCAGAAGCTCCAGATGGGATTTTTGTATCCCGAGCTTCCTAAGTGGGAACCTGGCCTTAATGTTGGAGGAAGACTATAATATAGTGGGTATAAGTGAGGCATGATTGGACTGTTAATTTGCAGTGTTATAGTTTGTTCAGAAATAACTGTACAAGTAAGAAAGGGGGAGGCGTTTGCTTATACGTAAAATCCTGTGTTAGGGCCATTCTGCACAGACATAGGTGAGGATAATGATCATGTGAAGTCTCTATAGGTGGAAATAAGGGGAGGGGGGAATAACAATATATCACTGGTAGGGGGTTGTTATAAGTTACCAAGTATAGTGGAAGCAGCAGAAAACCTACTCATAAGACAAATAGATGGGGCAGCAAAAAAAGGGGGAAGTCATTATTATGGGGGACTTTAACTACCCGAATATAGACTGGGAAAGTGAAACCTGCAGGTCCAGGAAAAGAAACAGGTTTTTGGCAATAATAATTACCTTTCCAAATTAATACAGGACCCAACAAGAGGGGGTGTCACTTTTGGACTTTATACTAACCAATAGGCCAGGCATAGTGTCCTAAGTAAAGTGTGGGGTCATCTTGGCAATAGTGACCATGCCATAATAAGTTTTTATGTATCCCATAGTAATCTGTCGACTAGTGGGGCTACAAAAACTTTAAAATTTAGGAAGGTCAATGATATATTTTTTAGAGCATCCTAAATAGATCTTGTGAACGACATGTACCCTATGAGAATAAATGTGTTTGAAATAGGTGAAGACCAATTTGGTTAACCAAAACAGTTAGGGATGCAATAAATGATAAGAGGAAAGCATTTCAACTACTAAAACAAGAAGGTAGTGGGAGGCATTAAAAAAATTAAGAAGGAAAAAAAATATGTTAAAGGGGTACTCCGGTGGAATTATTATTTTTTTAAATCAGCTGGTGCCAGAAAGTTAAACAGATTTGTAAATTACTTTTGTTTAAAAAATCTTAGTCCTTTCAATACTTATCAGCTGCTGTATGCCCTACAGTATTTTCTTTCTGCCCACAGTGCTCTCCGCTGACACCTCTGTCCATTTCAGGAACTGTCCAGAGCAGGAGCAAATCACCATAGCAAACCTATGCTGCTCTGGACAGTTGCTGCAGAGAGCACTGTGATCAGACTGAAAAGAACTCCAGAAAGAAATACAACTTCCTCTGTAGTATACAGCAGCTGATAAGTACTGGAAGGATTAAGATTTTTAAATAGAAGAAATTTACAAATCTGTATAACTTTCTGGCACCAGTTGATTTAAGAATTTTTCCACCGGTGTACCCCTTTAACAAGAAATATAATTAGCAAAATTGCAACAGAGAGAAGTATTGCCAGAGAGAAGGATTGTGCAGTGGTGCGGACTGCAGTCTTCCGTGGCGCTGCTGCAGCTCCCAGCATTACAAGGCAGCGCTGTTAAAATGGCCTACACACCTCCAGGCTCTGCATCCAGTGCGGCTCCCGCTGTTCCTGAGTCCGTACCTCCCTCCTCAGTGAGCGCTGATGCCGGTGTTGAAATGATGGAAGCTGCTCCAAGCCTTCCCTTGGCCCCAGCACCTCTATTACCTCTGGTAGGTGTTCTCACATATAGGGCCACATTAAGGCTGCCTGGAAGACGGAGCACTTCATTATGCTGTTATGTTGCCCCCCACCCGACAGTTCCCCCACATTAGGTGCAGTATAGTTCCCCCACATTAGGTGCAGTACAGTTTCCCCACATTAGGTGCAGTACAGTTCTACCACATTAGGTGCAGTACAGTTCTACCACATTAGGTGCAGTATAGTTCCCCACATGTGGTGCAGTATAGTTCCCCCACATTAGGTTGGCAGTATAGTTCCCCACATTAGGTGCAGTATAGTTCCCCCACATTAGGTGCAGTATAGTTCCCCACATTAGGTGCAGTATAGTTCCATCACATTAGGTGTAGTATAGTTCCCCCACATTAGGTGCAGTATAGTTCCCCCACATTAGGTTGGCAGTATAGTTCCCCCACATTAGGTGCAGTATAGTTCCCCCACATTAGGTGCAGTATAGTTTCCCCACATTAGGTTGGCAGTATAGTCCCCCACATTAGGTGCAGTATAGTTCCCCACATAAGGTGCAGTATAGTTTCCCCACATTAGGTGCAGCCTTCAGCCATATGCAGTTTATGGCTGGAGGCTGTATGCCTGTTTACTGCCCCACTTCAGTGTTCCGACCACCACTCCTCCGGTCTGGAGACCGAGGTCACGATCTATTGCTGTGACCTATGGGCCATAGCAGTAGGTCCCACGAGCAGAGGTTGGAACAATGAAAATGGTGTGCCGCTTGTAACTTACACATTAGGTTGGCAGTATAGTTCCCCACATTAGGTGCAGTACAGTTCCCCCACATTAGGTTGGCAGTATAGTTCCCCACATTAGGTTGGCAGTATAGTTCCCCAACATTAGGTGCAGTATAGTTCCCCAACATTAGGTGCAGTATAGTTCCCCCACATTAGGTTGGCAGTATAGTTCCCCACATTAGGTGCAGTATAGTTCCCCCACATTAGGTGCAGTATAGTTCCCCACATTAGGTGCAGTATAGTTCCCCCACAGACATACAGCCTTCAGCAATATACAGTGTATGGCTGGAGGCTGTATGCCCGTTTACTGCCCCACGTCAGTGTTCCGACCACTGCTCCTCCGGTCCGGGGACTGGGGTCATGATCTACTGCTATGGCCTATGGGCCATAGCAGTAGGTCCCGGGAGTGGAGGTCGGAACACTGAAGATGACGTGCCGCTGGTAACTTACCATGCGCGCGCCTCCATCTCCTCGCTGCTCCGCTCTGCATTTCTTCTATGGGTGAACTCACGGGACATCAGTGACGTCCCTGTGTGCGAAAACTCCCGGGACATCATTGTGTCCTGAAAAGATTTTTCGGGACACAGGGATGTTCCGAGTGTGACGGGGGGCCCCTGCGGGCCCAGAGCAGGTGCTCCATGAGCGCCAATGATGATCCGGCCCTGATCACATACAGGGGCAGATGACCCTTCCCAACACTCAGGACAGTGCGTGCCTGCCAGCTCCAGCCAGGGTCACCAGACAGACTACATGCTGCTGGCAGCTGAAGTAGCACAAGGAATCTCCCCCAGTGTGCAGCGCATTGTGGAGGAAGCTCTCAGATCTACACTTCAGAATCTACAATTAGAAGTGACTGACCATTCCAGCCACCTTCGTGAGGCGGAAGATGGCGATACCTTGCTGCGGAGGCGCGTACAGTCTGCTTAATATGATCTTTCCCAGATGAGTGATAGACTTGAAGACTTAGAAAATAGGTAGAGGAGAAATAATTTGTGCATTGTGGGCATTAAGGAGTCAGTGACTTCAGTGGACCTACAAAGTTTCTGTGAGCATGATGTTCCTAAAAGGGTCAGCTTAACCATAGTGTGTTGGACGGTGATACCCTGAAAAAGATCAGAGTTCTCCATAAACCGGGCCAACGGTTCCAGGGCTAAATTAAAAAGAAGGGGAGATAATGGACACCCCTGATGTGGGAGGGGGGGGGGGGGAGAGTAAAGACCATCCAAAAAGGTACAAAAATGTCCCACTATCCCAGCTTTGTCCAGCACCATCCCAAGCCGGTCCCATCGGACATTATCAAATGCCTTCTCAGCTTCAAGCGCTAACAACATGGGTGATTCCCCAGGCCGGGGATGGTGCTGTACTCTATTAAGAACAATCAACACCTTTCGTATATTCGTCACTGCAGAGCGATTAAGCACAAAGCCTACTTAGGAAGGGCCTATGAGGGAGGGAAAGAATGTGCTCAGATGGTCAGCAAGGATTTTGGATGCTAATTTAAGATCTTGATTGATGATCAAGATAGGGTGATAAGATTGAGGCAGTAGAGGATCTTTATTGGGCTTTAAAAGGAGTTTGATAGTAGCAGTGTTAGAGTGGAGAGGCAGGGAGCCTGTGTGAAGGAGATGGCTGAAGTAGGACGTTAGGGAAGGCGCTAGCTGATCAACCAATACTTAAAAAAAATTCCCCCGAGAACCCATTCGGGCCCGGAGCTTTGGCATTGTGGAGGTGTTTTATGGCCTGAGTGACCTCATCTACCGAGAAATCAGCATTTAGAGCGGCACATTGGTCCCACATTGAGTGGGTAACTGGACCGACTCCAAGAACATCATACCCAATGTCATATCCGCCGGGGAAGAGGAGTACCGGGATGTGAAAAAAATCGTCAAATAGTGAGTTAATGACTACGGGGTCCGAATGAAGAGCACCCGTCTCATCCTGAAGGACAGGAAAGTGCGACCCTTTGCCAGGCGTGCAAGGAGGCGGCAAGACTTGTTTTCGAAGTGAAACAACTCAGCTTTGAATCGGGAGAAGGACGCCATGCTTTTCAGTTCTGACCAAAGGTCAAAAGGTGGCTTTAGCCTCCTTCCAAGCCTGTAAAGCGGAGTTAGTGGGTCGGGAAACTTATTGAGTATAGGCCAGCTGCAGCAATTTACTAGCCTCCTGAAAGTTGTCGAGATACTTCTTTTGAATAGTCGACATGAGCGCTATCAGGTGACCCCACAAAACGGATTTCGCCGATTCCCAGTAGAGGGGAGCATCAGTAACATGCTCCCTGTTGTGCCATGAGAACTCCGTCCACCAGCCTCGCAGAGACTCAATAAAATTTTCGGCTTTTATCATTTAAGCAAAGAAGCGCCACTGA
Organism: Hyla sarda; assembly: GCF_029499605.1. Classification (NCBI taxonomy): domain Eukaryota; kingdom Metazoa; phylum Chordata; class Amphibia; order Anura; family Hylidae; genus Hyla; species Hyla sarda. Next base: position 249,909,924 of record NC_079190.1, on the reverse strand, counting down.
AAGTCTGCTCCCTTTGGGAAATCACCAGACAGAAAAAGGGAAATTGGAGAATGGTCCAAGATAACCATATTGTGAATCTCAGAGTTCATTACGCGAGCCATCAAATCTAGGGAAGTCAGAAATTAATCAATACGGGACCAAGAGGAATGACTATGGGAATAGTGGGTGAAATCTCTACTGTCTGGGTGCATCAACCGCCAGGATCCCGGAGGCCTGAAGCCTCGATAAAGCAAGAGTAAATTTGGTCACTACGTCTGGTAATAGTACTGTTGACCGCTCCACCCTTCCTATCCTCCAAGGACACCGCCACAGCATTCATATCCCCACCTATACTTTTGTTGGAGATGGGATCGCACAGAAGCCTGGCCTCTAGAGCTTGAAAAAATTGCTTGTTATCTCCGTTGGGGGCATAACAGCTGTACACGCTATAATCATGACCTTCATATGTGATATGGACCCCTCCATCTACCTCTTTGTTTACGACCACACCCCCAAAGTTCCTATTGATAAGGATCAGAGTGCCCGCCCTACCTTCCACCGAAGGGGCCCCAATCACCCCCACCCACAAGCGGGACATACTAACCATATCAGAAACGGCAAGGTGAGTTTTCTAGAGCAATGCAATGTCAGGATGTAAATGTTTCAAGTAGGATCTGTGTTCTTTTATTGGGCGACCTAAGGTCCTTAACATTCCAGGAAACCAACTACATGATCACACGAAGCAAAGCAGACTAGTGGATCTACAACGAGAAGACGGAAAAGAGAGAAAAAAACACAAGGACGATACACAACACGCACTCACACAACTCAACACTCAAAACTAACAACATAACTGATTGGATCAAAAATGTAAGGCACAGAAAAGTGCCGTATAGACCAAAGCAGAAAAACAATGACCAGACACTAAGAATTGTTGGAGTGAACCCACCAAGGCACACACGAGACACCAGAATGAGTGTCAAGCACCATGCTAGGGACTTCCTTTTTTATACCAAGACTAGTCAAAACTCACCCCCGGCCCAAAAAAAAAAACAGCAGAAAGAAACGGCAAAACTCAATCCCACACTACAAGGAGGAGAATGGGGATGGAAGTGCAAACATTGTGACCCCTCCCTCCCTTCCCCCACGCCACAACAGGACTCAAGAACAAAATCCACTGAACCCCAGATCACAGAACCCCACTTGAAACTTAAGAAAATATAACAATTACCCCTAAACACGTAGGAGACAACAGAAACTAGGCACCGGACAATCCTATCAAAGAGTCCCGCTCCCCTCCCCCCACTGGAGACTGTTGAGAAATGTCCCAGGGACACATCAAAGAGAGTGTCCGGTCTACAGTCAGGGATCCCCATAGGTACTATGATTTCAATTCAGACGACTATGGGGATAGGGTCACCGTCGCCCACACGAGGGCTGCGGTAAAAGGATACCCCTCACCAGCACCCGGGTCTCGAGGAACAATCCCGGAGGAGGCAGAGCTTCAAGGGCACAGCCATCAGAGAGCAGCATGGTCCCCTGGAGACCCTTAACATCCAGGAGAGTTGGCAGGAGACTCATCTCGATGGTGTTCAGGGCTCCCTCGGCGAAGGTCGGATCTGGCTGGGCTGCGAAGCGACGCCTCTGCAGCAGCGGGACTATTGAGCACAGACGAGGAGCCGTCATCATATATCCACAGCAGAGCCGGGTATTGAAGCTGGAATTTCAGCTTGCGCTGGAACAGTACTGTGTAGATTGTGCTGTAAGCTCTACGTCGGCTCGCTAACGGGCCAAGAAGTCTTCGAAAATCAGGATCTGGCAGCCCCTAAGCACAAGGGGAGAGGAACGTCTCCAGAACGCCCTTAGCAAGGCCTGGTGGTCGTTATAGTCCAATAGCTTGAAAATTTGGCGAGGTCTGTTGCGCTGAGATGATTGAGAGGAAGGTACGTTGGGGTCAAGGGCTGTCAAGCCCCAGGTGGTGGACCCATTCCACCCTGCAATAGTGGTCCCAGTGCCTCAGATAGCTTCATTTCACAAACACGTTGCAAATCCAGCACCTTTACTTGTTCAGAAAGCCCCACAAGGCGCAGGTTATTGAGCCTAGACCAATTTAACAGGTCATCTAGCTTGACCCACAGATTTGCATTTTCTTGTTGTAGGTCAGCAATGGAAACAGAATGGTCAGAGTAGCCTTGATCCAAGGAGCTAACATCATTTCGGATGGTTTGCATCAATTCCGACCTTAGCTGGACAAAGTAGGCTTGCAGGGATGCCTCCAAGGATTGCTGTATGCTGGCCATAATACGGGCTGTAACTTCAGCAGCCAGGCTTTTAAAGTCCAGAGGGGGCTGAGACAGGAAGGAGGAAGAGGGATCCCCACAGCTAACCTCTCCTGCTCTGGACAGTTCCTGACATGGAAAGAGGTGTCAACAGAGACACTGTAGTATACAGCAGATGATAAGTACTAGAAGGATTAAGATTTTTTAAGAGAATTCATTCACAAATCTGTTTAACTTTCTGGCACCAGTTGATTTGAAATTTCTTTTCCCCACTGGAGTACCCCTTTTTTTTTTTTTTTTTACCTGAATTAAACATCTTTCTCTGCACATATTCTCAGTTTTGGCACCAAAATAAAGCCTAATGCCGTAAAATGATATTCCACGTATACAATTTAATTTTTATAGAGGTTGTTTTCAAAGTAAAAAAAAGGAAACCACTCACTTGCCCCAATCTCCTGCATCTCCATTCCTATGGCTCCTGGTCCTCGCTACTGTGGTGACCCACTTTGGCCAGTGATTGGCTGAAAAGGCATTTGCTGCAGGGATGAAATGTCAAAGCAGCAGAGATCGGGACAGGTGGCTGTTTTTATAAGTTTTTATTTTAAAAGCACCCCAGGTCCACTCTAAAACCTTTTATTGGATCCGTCATGCAATTTTAGTTTTATATACCCCTTATGTTAATTTATTTGGACAATGCCTGGAGACAAATGTGCTTTGTGAAAAAATGCATTGTAGAAAACATATTGACACAAGTTATGTAGGAGGAAACAAAACAGTCTTAAACCATTTCCTTCAATTACGCAGATATCATATTAGCCAGTCAACCATGAATGAACTAACAACAGTTTCACAACAAGTTTTACTAGTCGAGTCTCAGTAAAAAATTATGGAAAAAGAACAGCAATGTATACAGTAAAAAGTATAAACTGCTCCCAAGCATGAAATGTAACAAAAATATTCATCTTTGAGACAATCCAAAATAAACTGTGAGACATCCTGCTCTGCTAAAACTTGCAAAAAAAAAAAATCCCTTAAAGGAGTAGTCCAGTGGTGACTCAGTGGTGAACAACTTATCCCCTATCCTAAGGATAGGGGATAAGTTGCAGATCGCGGGGGGTCCTACCGCTGGGGCCCCCTGCGATCTCCTGTACGGAGCCCCGACAGCCCGCGGGAAGGGGGCGTGTCGACCTCCGCACGAAGCGGCGGCCGACACGCCCCCTCAATACAACTCTATGGCAGAGCCGAAGCGCTGCCTTCGGCAATCTCCGGCTCTGTCATAGAGTTGTATTGAGGGGGCGTGTCGGCCGCCGCTTCGTGCGGGGGTCGACACCCGCTATCTGGCCGGAGAGCCTGGCCCCCGTACAGAGAGATAGCGGGGGGCCCCAGCGGTCGGACCCCCCGCGATCTCAAACTTATCCCCTATCCTTAGGATAGGGGATAAGTTTTTCACCACTGGACTACCCCTTTAAGGACACAGCCCATGTTGGCCTTGAAGACACAGCTAATTTTCATTTTTGCTTTTTCCTCCTTGCCTTTTAACCCCTTCAGGATACAGGGCATACAGGTATGCCCTCAGTGTCTGGGCCTTAAGACACCAAAGTTTACCAGCTACGGCGGAAAATAAGGGTGACTGGAGCTGTCTGAGACAGCACCAATCACCCCTGACAGGTAGTAGTGAGGTAGCACTGATGCCACCTCCCAATTTCCCTGATTCAAACTTCCTGCTGGGGAGTTTGAAATGAAAGCCTCGCTGTGCCTGCCCAAAACACCGCCATAAAGTATTTTCAGTGGAGGAGGCATCCAAAATTTCATGAAATCCCCTCTTTCTTCCTCTTCCTCCTCCTTATCATCCAGCGATGAGCCCCGTAGAAGGCTGTGCTGCAGGGAAATGCCAGTAGAGGTCCCCATACTAGTGACCCTGTCCCCCATATTAGCACCTTGTCCCCCATACAAGTTTCCTTGTCCCCCCCCCCCCCCCTATAGGTGACCCCCTGTTCTGGACAGTTATGAGCCACTGATTCCTGGGTTTGTTGGCCGCCCAAGAATCCAAATTGACCTCACAGTCCTCACAGAAATGGCCATTTTTGCATTTTTCTTCAGTGAGGACTTTGTCAATTTGATAGTGGCTTGAGAAATTTGTGCACCCAACAGTTTGTGGCCCAGCACCACAGTGCTTTTGGCTAGGCCCGTTAGATGGACCCCCATCAATGCAGCTGAGATGAGGACATATTGGGGCCTTTTCCTGCATGTGGGAGAAATTGTGTTACAAATAATGGGGGGGGGGGGGCTTCTGCTCCTTTTATCCCTAATAAAAAGGAAAACTTGGGGGCTACACCATGTTAGTTTAAACATTTTTTTTTTTTTTTACACTAATATGCTGGTGCTGCCCCATATTTTTCATTTTCACTAGAGGTAAAAGTAGAAAAAGGCCCCCAAAATTTGTAACACAATTTCTTCCAAGTACAGAAATACCCCATATGTGGATATAAAGTGCTCTGCGTATGCATAACATGGCTCAGGAGTGAGTTGCGCACCATGTATATTTGAGTCCTAAATTGGTGATGTGCATTGGAATGGCTGATAGTTGTAGTGGTTCTGACATAATGTAACACCCCAGCGGCCTTTATCCGGCTCCAGATGCGAAAGTTGTTCTTAGCTGCAAGGGGATACCAGGTCGCTGCAACCAGAGTGGTCCAGCTAAAATGGCAACTGGCCAAGCACGCCAGAAGACCCTGGTGCAAAGTATCTGGGAGACAGGCAGGTGGGGTTAGCTGAGGCTAGTCTGAGTTAGCGCAGCAGCCGAGTCTTTAGAGACTAAACAGGCTAGATGCTATAGCTAAATTGGGGCTTGGAACAGCAGAGCTGAACAGCACAGGTGCAGATAGTGTTTAGCTCAATAGCAGGCAGAGGCATAGTCCAGCAGTCTGCAATCTGTACCAGGAGAGTCAGGAAAGTACCATAGATAGATACAGCAGAACAGCACAATCAACAGAACCTTCGCAAAGGATAACCACTTCGTAGCTCAGGCAAGAAGGTGAGGGCGGAACACCCTTTAATAGGAGATGGCAGTCAGTGATTGGAGGAGTCAGAGATGCGCACGAACCCTTAAAGAGACAGGCCTCGCGCGGCACTGCTAGATGCACTTGACACTGTCACTTGGTATGACTGTGCTGAGGGAACAGTCCGGAGGCTGCAGCATGTGACCCCATTTTGGAAACTACACCCCTCAAGGAATGTAACAAGAGGTGCAGTGAACATTTATACCCCACAGGCCTTTGACAGATTTTTGGACCAGTGGTCCGTAAAAAGAGGAAAAATTAAATTTTTCATATTCACAGCCCATTGTTCCAATAATCTGTCAAACGCCTGTGTAAATGCTCACTGCACTCCTTTATTAGATTCATGTAGTTTAAAAAATGGAGTCACATGTGGGGGGTTTCTACGGTCCGGGCACCATGGAGGCTTTGTAAATGCAACGTGGCCCTCAAAAACTATTCCAGCCAAATACTCTCTCCAAAAGCCAAATGTTGCTCCTTCCCTTCTGAGCCCTGCCACGCGCCCACAGAGCAACTTATGTCCCCATATGGGGTATTTTCATGCTTGGGAGAATGAATATGAAACATTAGGGTCCTGGCACCATGGGGGCTTTGTAAGCATAACATGGTCCCAAAAAGTTTTCCAGCAAAATTTTCCCTCTAAAAGCCAAATGTTGCTTCTTCTCTTCTGAACCCTGTTGTGCACCTGCAAAGCACTTTACGCCCGCTTATGCGGTAGTTCTGTATTTGGAAGAGATTGCTTTACAAATTTTGTGGTACATTTTTCATTTTCACAGCCTACTGTTACATAATGGTGTCAGACACCTTTTGGGTTTAAATGCTCAGTGCATCTATTATTAGATGCCTTGAGGGATGTAGTTTCTAAAATGGTGTCACATGAGTGGGGTTTCCACTGCCCTGGCACCATGGGGGCTTTATAAATGCACATGGCCCCCAAAAAATTATATAATCCAAATTCTCTTTCAAAAAAACAAATGTTATTCCTTCCCTTCTGAGCCCTGCCATGCTCACACAGAGCACTTTACATCCGCATATGGGGAATTTCCATACTTGGGAAAAATTGGGTTATGAATTTTGAGGGGCTTTTTCTCCTTTTATCCCTTGTAAAAATGAAAGATTTTGGGCTACTACATGTAAGTGTAAAAAAATGGAGATTTTGACTTTTCTCCTCCACTTTGCTGCTATTCTTGTGAAGCACCTAAATGGTTAACAAACTTTCTGGAAGTCATTTTGAATACTTTGAGGGGTGTAGTTTTTATAATGGGGTCATTTATGGGTTAGTTTTAACATGAATGCCCATCAAATCTTCTTCAAATTGGACTGGTTCTTGAACAAAATGATTTTTTTTTTTATTTTTGGGAAAAATTTCTGCTAAACTCTGAAGCCCTCTAATGTCTTTAAAAAGTAAAAACATGTCTACTTTATGATGCCAACATAAAATAGACATATTGTACATATGAATCAATATGTCAAATTTTTCAATTTTTTTTTCATAGAAAAAGAGCACTGTGGTCAGACTAAAAAGAACTACACAACTTTCTCTGGAGTATACAGCAGCTGATAAGTACTGGAAGGATTAAGATTTTTCAATAGAAGTCATTTACAAATCTGTTTAACTTTCTGGCACCAGTTGACTGGAAAAAAAAATTGTTTTCCACCAATATTAATATGTACTTCTGTATTACCTTTTCTAAAAATTTTGGTTGTTGTGTTAAGTTGGCCGAACTTTCTGTTTGTAATAATTCTGAAAAATTTCAATAAAAATCATTTGAACCATCATAATACCCTAGAGGGCTTTTTTTGTAGGACCAATTGTACTTTGATACCGCATTTCTATTTAGCATATAATGTATGGTAAAACAAAAATCATACTATATTATAATATCACTATGTTATATTACTAATTATTTAGCAACTTTTATAGGGGCCAGAAAAGGACAAAGAAAAGAACAAAAAATGCCTCATATGAGTCTGTATGTGCTGGAAACTGGCGCTGGGGTCTTACCCGGCAGGCAGCTGTGGCGGGCAGCACAAGAGCAGCGACGGTAGGCATAGAAAGAGCTGCGGCGGCAGAGGAGACTGCGGGCAACAGTGAAGATCCTCTTTGGTGAGTGATCTTCACTATGGCCTGCTAGAAGTTACAAAACTACAACTCCCAGAATGCCCAGACAGCCTTTGGTTCTCTGAGCATGCTGAGAGTTGTAGTTTTGCAACATCTGAATGGCCACAGATTGGAGGCCACTGTGCAGTGGTCTCCAAACTGTGGTTTCTGGATGTTGCAAAACTACAACTCTCAGCATGCCCAAACTGTCAAGGCATTCTGGGAGTTGTACTTCTGTAACATCTGCCCCTTCAAATGTTGCAGAGCTACAACTTCCAGCATGCCTGGACAGTCTTGGCATGCTGGGAGTTGTAGTTTTGCAACATCTGGAGGGGAACAGTTTGGAGACTGGTCTCCAAACTGTTTTCTTCCAGTTGTTGCATAACTACAACTCCCAGCATGCCCTTCAGCTGCCATTACATGCTGGGAGTTGTAGTTTTTCAACAACTGTCGGCACACCGGTTGGGAAACACTGAGTTAGAGTCTGTTTCCTAACTCAAAGTTTCCCAACCCGTGTGCCTCCAGCTGTTGCAAAACTACGACTCCCAGCATGCACTGACAGACATGCTGGAGGCACACTGATGAGAAGGCACTGAGTTAGTCTGTTACCTAATTTAGTGTTTCCCCACCAGTGTGCCTCCAGCTGTGGCAAAACACAACTCCCAGCATGCACGGTCTGTCAGTGCAGGCTGGTAGTTGTAGTTTTGCAACAGCTTGAGGTTTGCGCACCCCTCCCCCCGTGTGAATGTACAGGGTACATTCAGACGGACGGGGGTTTATAGTGAGTTTCCGGGTGCAAGTTTGAGCTGAGGCAAATTTACCACTGCGGCTCAAACTCCCAGCAGGAAACTCACTGTAAACCCCCGCCCGTGTGAATGTACCCTAAAAACACTACACTACACTTGCATGAAATAAAGAGTGAAACACTACATATACATACCCTAACACTGTTGTGCCCCCCTCCCCCCCCCCCCCCCCCCGATTAAAATGAAATACGCCACTGTTTCCTAAATGGAGCATCCAGCTGTTGCAAAACAACAACTCTCAGCATTGCCGATCAGCATTGTCCAGGCATGCTGGGAGTTTTGCAACCGCTGGAGTCACCCTGTTTGGGAATCACTGCCGTAGGGTATTTTTGGTGCAGGAGGCAAGCGCCATACATGCATCCAAGTCTGCTCCCATGAAAATCCCTAATTTAGGCCTCAAATGGGCATGGCGCTCTCTAACTTCGGAGCCCTGTCTTATTTCAAGGCAACAGTTTAGTGCCACATATGGGGTATTTCCGTACTCTGGAGAAATTGCCTAACAATTTTTGGGGGGATTTTACCTTAACCACTTATGAAAAGCAAAAGTTGGGGGCTACACCAGCATGTTAGTGTAAAAAAAAATGTTTTACACTAACATGCTGGTGTGGCCCCCCCATACTTTTCATTTTCACAAGAGGTAAAAGGAGAAAAAGACCCCCAAAATTTGTAAGGTAATTTCTCCTAAGTACGGAAATACCTCATATGTGGACGTAAAATGCTCTGCGGGCACACAACAAAGCTCAGGAGTGAGAGCGCGCCATGTACATTTCAGGCCTAAATTGGTGATTTGCACAGGGGTGGCTGATAGTTACTGTTGTTCTGACATAAACGCAAAAAGGAAAACACCAACATGTGATGCCATTTTGGAAATGACACCCCTCATGGAACGTAACAACGGGTACAGTGAGCCTTAACACCCCACCCAAAAAAATCTATTTTTTCACTGAAATGCTGGTGTTAACCCAAATTTTTCATTTTCACAATGGGTAATAGATGAAAAAGTCCCCCAAAATTTGTAACACCATTTCTTCTGACTAAGAAAATACCCCATATGTGGATGTAAAGTGCTCCGCTGGCGTACTACACCACTACTGCACCACTTATTACATTCCGTGAGGGGTGTAGTTTCCATAATGGTGTCACATGTGGGGGGGGGGGGGGGTCCACTGTTCTGGCACCATGGGGGCTTTGTAAATGCACATGGCCCCAACTTCCATTCCAACCAAATTCTCTCTCCAAAAGCCCAAAGGCGCTCCTTCTCTGCTGAGACCTGTAGTGTGCCAGCAGGGCATTTTAAGACCACATATGGGGTATTTCATTACTTGGGAGAAATTGGGCTTCAAATTTTGGGGGCTTTTTTCTCCTATTACCCCATGTGAAAATAAAAAAATTGGGGTAACACCAGCATTTTTGTGTTAAAAATCTAATTTTTTTATTTTTGCAGCCTAATGTTCAAAAAAACCTGTGAGGTGTAAGTACTCACTCTAACCCTTGTTATGTTTCTTGAGGGGGGTAGTTTCCAAAATGGTGCCACATGTGGGGGTTTCTGCTGTTCTGGCACAATGGGAGCTTTGTAAACGCACATGGCTTCCAACTTAAATTCCAGCCAAATTCTCTCTCCAGAAGCCCAATGTCGCTCCTTCCCTTCTGAGCCCTCTAGTGCACCAGCAGAGCACTTTACGACCACATATGGGGTATTTCCTTACTTGGTAGAAATTGAGTTTAAAATTTTGGGGGAAATTTTCTCCTATTACCCAATGTGAAAATGAAAAATTTGGGGTAACACCAGTATTTTAGTGTTAAAAATAAAATGTTTAATTTTCCCGTCCAACTTTAACGAAAAGTCGTCAATCACCTGTGAGGTGTTAAGGCTCACCATACCCCTTATTACGTTCCATGAGGGGTGTAGTTTCCAAAGCTATCCTTCCAGGACATCACCACCACCTTCCGAGCACAGCATAAAAGAAAGCGGATCAGCAGGCATCTATCTGAAGTAAACACAATGTCATTGATGACACCTAGCAAGCACACCAAAGGTTTAAGAGGAAACGGAAAATCCAAATGTTCCGCCAAAAAAAACATCACCTCCCTCCAAAAGGAGGCGATGACAGGACACTCCCAAACTGCATGCAGAAAGGTACCAACCTCCAAAGAACAACGAAAACAGATCAGACTGGGAAACGCCAATACGCTTCAATTTAGCAGGAGTATAATACAACCTCAAGACATATCTAGATTGACTCAACATATCTCTTCTACTAAAAACAGTGGAGTAATATGAGCCTTCAAACTCCTTCCACTGACTCTCCGCCAAACCCAGGACATCAGTCTCCCATTTATGAAAGGCCTGTGAGAAAGGGCAAGGCCCCAGCGATTGAAGGAGAGTATAAGACTGGTAAGGGGTCCGTGGTGCCCAGGAGAAGCTCCACATCAGAGAATGCAGGAGTAAATGTCAGGGAGCCAAACTGCGCTTGGACCGCGTGCCTCAGCTGAAGATACCTATAGAAGGCATTTCCAGGGATGCCATAGTGTTCCTTGATGTCCAAAAAGGACAAAAAAAAAACTGATCCTCCGCAAACAAGTGAATCACAAACTTGACTCTATGAGAACCCCAGAAGCCAGCCTCCTGTAACCCATGTAGGTGAGGTAAATGTACATTCCCCCACAAGGGTGCTCTAGGAGATACCAAAGGTTGAGGAAATTTACTCGACACCATGGACCACACTTTAGCTTTAGTTAAGAGGGGAAGAAGAAAAGAGGATTGAGAGTGATACCTGTAGAGTGAACCTGTAAACAAAGAAAAAAGAGAAGGCCCAAGGAGGCGCCTAGTGCATTACCCTAAATATTAAATAAAAAACCCACATAAAGTGGGGACAAGTAGGGGGTCTGATGAGTGGCCGCTCAACTGGAGCGTATATTATATACGCATATAACCTCAGTCTGAGGTAATGGTAGAGGAATCCGTGCAAGCCCGCAGGTCTTCAGGATGGATCCAAAGGGAGATCCTGTTGGTGAACTTGGTAGTGGAAAAAATGACCTTTAGCCAGGCGCTCGGGGATCTAAGGAGATTTCATAACCAAGTCATGGAGGTGGATATAAATTCAAGCTTTATTAGTATACAACAGCGCGTTTCGGGGTTAGCATACCAACCTCGAAACGCGTTGTTGTATACTAATAAAGCTTGAATTTATATCCACCTCCATGACTTGGTTGTGAGATCTCCTTGGATCCCCGAGCGCCTGGCTAAAGGTAATTTTTTCCACTACCAAGTTCACCTGTAGAGTGAGTTAGTAAGAGATTCATACGAACCCATAAGTGCTCCAGCGAAAGCAGTTGCCGAGTCGACAGATCCAGGTCGATACACCATGTAGCATGGACCAGTTGAGAGGCAAGAAAATAGTTATATACATCCGGGACAGCTAAGCCACCATGCTTTTTAGGAGCCTGGAGAAGAGCCCGACCAAGTCTAGGAGGTTTACCCTGCCAATAGAAGGATCCCAGAGCACTGCATAGCACACTAAAATATTTCTTGGGGCGAACAATAGGGGCTAAATCATAAAGGTATAAAAATTTAGGAAGGTAAATCATCTTGAAAACATTAATACTGCCAGCTAGTGACAGAGGGAGCGAGGACCAGGCAGTTTACCGCTCCCTAGGGGAACATAAGAGCGGATCCAAATTCAGGGAGAGATAATCCGTCAAGGAGGCAGTGACCTCCACCCCCAGGTATCTAAACCGAGAGACTAGTTTACTCGTAAGCCCAAGATCGACCCAAACTGGTCCAACAGGTCAATTAAAGATAGGAGAGAACTACCCGCATCTGCCAAATATACTAGTGTGTCATCCGCATAAAGGGAAACCTTCTCTACAATAGACCCCCTGCGGATGCCACAGATAGTAGGATCATTACGAATGGCCGCCGACAAAGGCTCCACCGCGAGTGCAAAGAGAAATGGAGAAAGCGGGCAAACCCTGCCTCATCCCAAGACCCAGAAGGAAGGGAGCAGAAACATCCAGGTTGGTACGAATGCAAGCACAGAAACAAGGACCAAACCCAAGTGTGCCCAGAACCTCCCATTAAAAGGGCCACAACACCGAGTCAAAGGCCTTATAAACATCTAGACTAACCACCACTCCAGTAGGAAAACCCTCCCCCACCGCTGCAATATTAAGCTGAAGACGCTTCACATTCACATCAGTAGCTCTAACCAGCATAAAGCCCGTTTGTTCAGGATGAATGATGGAGGATATGACACCACGCAGGTGAGTTGCCAAGACTCTAGCCAGAATTTTAATAATCAATATTCAAAAGGGACCTATAGGAATCAAGAAGCAACAGATCCTTCCCAGGCTTAGGAAGCACTACTATCAACGCCTCCCACCTAGAATCTGGCAGAGATTACACATCAGCCATTGAATGGAACAATTTAAGGAGTATAGGGGCCAAACGCTCCTCATTCATTCTGTACCTATCACCTACCATTCCATCCAAACCCGGGTTTTCCCATGGGGAAGATAACAAATAGCTGGTCCCACCTCCTCAACAACTCCAAATGGGCCATCCAACACCTCTGCCTGAGCGCTACTGAGCTTGGGGAGGGATAGTTCCTGAAAAAAACACACAATTTCTCCCTGACAGGGCCTAGGAGGGGCAGTATTCAAGGAGGAATAAAAGTCTAAAAGTCTCTGAAGACAGAATACCACAGATTACCAGAGGGTCAGATACCATAGATCCATCCACAGCCCTAATACAAGGGATAGAGGCAGCCAGATGGCTCGCCCTCGCTAAATAGGCCAACAATTTCCCATTCTTATCCCCAAACTCAAAAAGGGCAACCTTCCTATCCGCCAACCTCAGCTGGACTCTATCCTTTTGAACCACCAACAAAGACCTCTGAGCCTTGGCTCACACCCTTTCAGTATCAGGAGAGGGATCCCTAATTAATGCTGCCTGCAGAACACCCATCTCCCGCTGTAGCTCACGCTCCCTAGCTGACCTAATCTTCCGCTGTCCCGCCACTCCAGCTATGAAAGCACCTCTAACCACAGCCTTATAAGCATCCAATTGGACTAAGGGGTCCGGATGAGAAGCGTTCTGCTCCCAGTATTCAGTATGGGCCACCCCCAAAGTCTCAACAACAGCTTCAGCCTGTAACCAACCAGGGTGCATGTGCCAAATACGGGAAGGGGGACTAGGGCCCAAATTAAGGACTACCTGTACCGCAGAGTGGTCTGAGATCCCCCTAGTGGTGTAGGAAACATCTCTGACCGCCTGGAGGAGGTCCTCAGATGCCATAGCAAGGTCAATGCGAGAGAAGGACTTATGGGCCGCAGAGTAAAAGGAAGATACAGTCAGATAATCCATCTCCAGGTCGTTCAGGCCCAACGCCATACGCCAGGTATTAAATGAGACGTGTCAGCAGCATTGGTGCGGTCGAGCACAGGATCAGGATCCACATTGAAATCTCCTACAAAAAGAACAGGGTTGTTAGTAATCAGCTCCAACACAGAGACCTGAAATGGAGGGGGCACATAAACAGAGACAAGAGCAAAGGAGAAGGAACCCAAAGAACAATGTAATATGACAAACCTGCCAAAGTGATCGCAGGCTGTTTGAGAAACAACCAACGGCATGGACTTAGTAATTAGAACAGAGACTCCCCTAGCATAATTAGAAAAGGGGGTGTGGTTGCCACGAGCTATCCATGCCCGCTTCAGAGCAAGAACCTTCTGACCTGTGATGTGGGTTTCCTGCAAACAGATAACATGAGGAGATTGATGTTTCACAAAGTCTAAACATAACACCATCTTAAACTTGGAATTAAGCCCTTGGACATTCCAACTAACAACCTTCATGGTCCCCATCACTAAAGATAATCATAAAGACAAACAGGAGGACCAGGACCCGGGACCACACACACCACACACAACCCACATAAAGACAGAAAGGGCACAGACACAAAACAAATTCAACAGAGCAGAACCATAACATTCCCAACAAATCCCTGTCTAACACTAAACGGGACATAGCACAACATCTACTCCATAACACAGTGCAGACCTATACCCCGAATAGAACTACCACAGGCATAAAAAAAAAAACCTAAGTAACCTGAGTGAAAGGTACAAGAATACTCCTGCCACCCCACCATCACCTAAATTGTCCGGTAGCTATAAGTATAACCCAGAGTCCCTAGGGAAGCCAGAACCTACAGAGGCCCTAAAAACTATCTTCCTATAAGCTAGCTAAAAAAAATAAAAATCACAAAACGGGAGAGCAGCCTTGAACAGGACAGTCCAGGACAGTTCAATCCGGGGGTCGGACAGGTGGGGTTGCATCCACCCAATGAAGCATCTCAGTTGGAGAGGTGAAGAACTTAGTAGAGGCCCCATCCACCACTCTGAGACGAGCAGGATACGAGCAGGCATCGAGTAGCAGTAGCCCTTGGAACGCAGCTTCGAGCGGACTTCAGTGAACTTCACCCGCTGCCTACGGAGCTCCACAGAGAAGTCAGGGTAGAAGGACACTCTGCTCCCCTCGCAAATGACCTCCCTCTTGAGATGTACCACACGGAGAACAGCATCCCTGTCCTTAAAGTGTAGGAGTTTGGCAAGGAAAGGACAAGGAGGACCCCCAGGGGGTGGAGGTCTGGCCTGGACCCTATGAGCTCGGTCCACGGAGAAGTAAGGAGAGAAGGTGTCCACTGGAAGGATCTCTTTCAGCCAAGTTTCAAGGAACAACACAGGGTCAGCACTTTCTGCGCAGAGACTGTAATAGCAAGCGGAGTCTGAACTCCAGGATCTCGCTGTGAGGGGCCACTGGCCCGGGAGGACCCATCATCAGACGAGGCCTCCTCATCCGAGTCCAGACGCAAGGCATCAGCATATTGTTAGGACTTCTTGTTCCTCTGACTACCATGTGGGCCACCCATTGTTATCAAGGAACCT